>NC_141904.1:25911212-26214242 GCF_057802395.1 Ceratotherium simum simum
TGTTTGAAGTGAAAGTTACTAGCAGTTCTTGCCTTTTTAAAAAACAACTTATTGAGGTATAATTTGTGTACCATAAAATTCTCTGGTTTTACGTGTACAATTCAATGATTTTTACGAAATTGACTGAGTTGTATAATCGTTATCACAATCTAGTTTTAGAAGGTTTCCGTCACCGCAGAAAGATCCTTGCATCCATTTATAGTCAATCTCATTAGCACCCCCAGCCCCAGACTACGAATCTACCTTCTATTTCTATAAATTTGCCTTTTATGGACAATTATATAAATGGAATTATACAACATGTAGTCTTTTCTGATTAACTTCTTACTCTTAGCATAATGTTTTTGAGGTTCATCCATGTTGTAGCATATATCAGCATCTCATTCTTTTTTATTGCCAAATAATATTCCAGTATAAGCATATGCCACATTTTGTTTATGTATTCACCAGTTGATGGACATTTGGATTCTTTCTTCCTTTTGGCTAACATGAATAATGTTGCCGTGGACATCTGTGGGCAAGTCTTTGTGTAGATACATTTTCATTTCTCTTGGGTAGATACTTTGGAGTGGGTTTGCTAGATCATGTGGGAAATTTATGTTTAACTTTTAAAAAAATTGTTTTTTTAAGTTGTAAAATACACATCACAAAAAAATTTACCATCTTAATCATTTTAAAGTGTGCAGTTCAGTGGCGTTAAGAAATTCATATTGTTGTGTAATCATCACCACTGTCTATCCACAGAACTCTTTTTATCTTGGAAAACTGAAACTTTATACCTGTTAAACAGTAACTCCCATTCCTCCCTCCCCTCAACTCCTGGCAGCCACCATCCAACTTTGTGTCTCTGATTTGACTACTCTAGGTACCTCATATGAGTAGAATGACACACTGTTTCTCCTTTTGTTATTATTTCATTAGCACAATGTCCTCAGGTTTCATCCATGTTGAAGTGTGTCAGAATTTCCTTTTCTTTAAGGCTGAATGATATTCCATTGTTTGCATATACTACAATTTGTTTATTCATTCACTTGTCAATGGACACTTGAGTTATTCCACTTTTTGGCTATTATAAATAATGCTTCTGTGAACATGGGCATACAAATATCTCCTTAAATTCCTGCTTTCATTTCTTTTGGGTATATACCAAAAAGAGAAAGTGCTGGATCATATGGTAATTCTATTTTTAATTTTTTGAAGAACTGTCATACTGTTCTCCATAGTGGCTGCACCAATTTACCTTTCCACCAGCAGTGCACAAAGATTCCCACTGCTCTGCATCCTTGTCAACACTTATTTTCTGTATTTTTGATAATAGCCATCCTAGTGGGTGTGAGGTGGTATCTCATTGTGGTTTTGATTTGCATTTCCATAATGATTAGTGATGTGTATCTTTTCATGTGCTTACTGGCCGTTTGTATGTCTTTGGAGAAATGTCTGTTCCAGTCTTTTGCCCATTTTTTTACGGGTTGTTTATTTTTGTTGTTGTCGAGTTGTAGGAGTTCTTTATATATTCTGGATATTAACCTCTTATCAGATATTTGAGTGGCAAATATTTTTTCCCATTCCATGGGTTGCCTTTTCACTCTGTTGATTGTGTCCTTTGATGCACAGAAGTTTTAAATTTTGATTGTCTAATTTAGCTATTTTTTCTTTTATTGCCTGTGCTTTTGTTGTCATATCCAAGAAATCATTGCCAAATCCAACATAATGAAGCTTTTCTCCTATGTTTTCTTTAAGAGTTTTATAGTTTTAGGTTTTATGTTTAGGTCTTTGATCTATTTGGAGTTAATTTTTGTATATAGTGTAAGGTAAATTACAGCAACTTCATTCTTTTGCATGTGAATATCCTGTTTTTCCAGCATCATCTGTTGAAAAGACTGTCCTTTCCCCATTGAATAGTCTTGGCATCCTTGTCAAAAGTCATTTGACCATATATGTGAGGGTTTATTTTGAGGCTCACTATTCTATTCCAATGGTCTATATTTAACGTTTTAACAAACTGCCAAACTGTTTTCTAAAGTGGCTGTACCATTTTGCATTCCTTCCAGCAATCTGTGCAGCTTCCCGTTTCTCCACATCCTTGTCAACATTTGTTATTATCTGCTCTTTTGATTATAGCCATCGTTGTGAATATGAAGTTGTATCTCCTTGTGATTTTGGTCCTTGACTTCTAAACATTCTGCCTTTGTCCAACCTGGAACAGAGAGGTAGTAAAATAGAGTGAGTACGTCCCCACACAACCACAGGACCAGTTATCTGCCTGAACACACCAGTGCTTCTACAGGGTAGACTGAATACTCTCAGGCAAGTCTCTTAACATCTTAGAGCCTCAGCGCTCTCTTCTGAATAATGAGATTAATTAATAGCTTCCTCACACAGGGTGAGATAAGAACAAGCATACATGTGCTTTTCTCATTTTACGTGTTTAATAAAAGTATTCACAGTTTTACTCCATAAATTTCCCTTCAGTGTGTTCTTGCTGTGGGACATCTCTGTCACTGATGTAAGTTATCCAGCAAATATGACTTGCCAGTATTTTAAGCATCACTGAATCTTGCTAGATAGCTTGGCTGTCTTTCTCTTTTTCCTCTGGTTGTGACCCAAATATCTGCACACCCACCTCGCTCATCAACACTCAGTGAACTGCAAGCGCCCTACTCCCCTGTCTATCTGTCATCTGGGTCATGATCTCTTGTTTATCCAGTTTAGTTTCCTTCTCATCATCCATCCTCGTTTCAGCATACTATGACAAAAGTTGGTTGCATTCTCTTGATCTGTAACCGTGGATTCTATTGAGGCAAAACCATTTTTTCCTAGGCCCGTTGAAACCAATGCAGTGGCCTTTTCTTCTTTCCTAGTTCTGCCACGTCTGCAGAGACTTCTCTTGGGGGAGATGAAGTCATCTGGGTAGCCTTCCCCTCCTTGGCCTGGGTTGCTAGCTGCTGCAGTAATTGGCTTGGCAGCATACTCCTAAAAGATTGTCCTTCAGCGGGTACTTTGTTAAAGCTGCAAGGCCAGTCCCCTTGGGAGTTCCTGTAGACAGCAGCTGTCTTGCTTAATTAAAGAGAGATACGAGAAAGGTGTTTTGAAGGGAGACCTTTTATCTAGAAGAACAGTGGCTGGGCCTGAACATCTGGGAGGGAGATATGAAGGCCAAGGCAGAGGGCATGGTGGCAGCAGCTTGGAAAACTTGGCAGAAAATGCTTTGCTGGCAGTTAAGGATAATGGCATTGAATGTTTTCTAAAGGACTTAATGTGTCCTCTTTAGTAAATTGGGCAATAAGTCCCACAGGTATTAAAATTTTTGTGCACTTAGGTTTCCAGGTGTCCCATGGTGCATGTACACATGTAGGAAGTAATTTTTATATCCTACCAAAAAAAAATCCTGAAACAAGTGAACAAAGCTCAAAGGATTTCCAGATATCTCAATGGGGCATAACTTGAACTGCTTAGAACCACTTAGGAAATTTTGCAACTATTCTATGCGTGAGCTGTTAGGGTCCATAATGAAGACTTGGGTTTTGGGGGGTGAATCCCCTTTAAACTTTAGTGCAGCAATGTCCAATAGAAATATATTGTGAGCCACATATGTCACTTAACCTTTTCTAGTAGCCACATATATTAGTTTTCTAGGGCTGCTATAACAAATTATCACAAACAGGGTGGGTTAAGCAACAGAAAGTTCCTTTGTTCACAGTTTTGGAGGCCAAAGGTCTGAAATCAAGGTATTGGCAGGGCCATACTTTCTCTGAAGGCTCTGGAAAGAATCCTTCCTTGCCTCTTCCTGGCATCTGGTGGCTCCTGGCAATCTTTGGCATTCCTTGGTTTATTGATGCATCACTGCAGTCTCTGCCTCTGTCTTCACATGGCTGCCTTCCATGTGTGTTGGTGACTCGGTGTCCAAATCTCCCTCTCTTTTCTCTATGAAAGCACCAGTTACTGGTTTTAGGGCCCAGTCTAAGTCCAGGATAATTTCATCTCAAGATCCTTAAGTAATCTCATCTGCAAAAACTCTATTTCCAAATAAGATCCCATTCTGAGGTTCTTGATGGACGTGAACTTTGGGGGACAATATTCAACCCATTGCACGATGTTAAAAAAAATGAGAAAAACCAACAACTCAATTTTATTAATTTTAATGTTTTTTTAACTTAATATTCCAAAATATCATTATAATCAGTATAAAATAATTCTTAGTGAGATATTTTAACATTCTTCTTTTCTGTCTTTGATACTAAGTCTTAGAAATCCAGTGTGTATTTTATACTTACTAAGCATCTCAACTTGGACCTGCCACCTTTTGAAGCCTGGGCACTGACTTGTGGCTGGCTGCCATGTGTTAGCCCGTACAGTCGGAGTGCTGTGTGGCTGACAAAGCTTGTATTTCTCAATGTTTTGTCCCATGTTTCCTCCCGCTCTCCTTTCTTTCTCCCTCCCTTCATCGTCCTCTTAGTTTTCAGGGAACTTCCTGTTTATCTGGAAAATATCTCAGTCGTTCTGAACAAAAGAAATAAAAATCTACTCAGTAAAAGCTACTGGGATCCCAAGACTCAGTGAAGGAAGCAAAGTTGACCAGTTTTGAAAGAAAGATCCTTTAGTCAGTGATATTTTTAAACGTCAGTGTTTATTGTTGGCAGAACTCATTAAGCACTTTTGTCACAGTGGCTTAAATAAGTGTGGTTAACATTTGTGATGTAACATTTTTTGTCGAGTAGGGGGAATATAAGACTTTAATAATTACAAATCTCCCTTCTATGAGATTTGTGACCCACCCATTCATTAGCGCCCCTTGAACACGGGCATTATTCTCTGTCATATTAAGACGAGAAGGGGCATAAACTTGTCTTTCGGGGCTGATTAAGGCTATTGCAATAATGAAGTTAATATTTGTATCTCTAAAAATCCGTATTGTCTTCTCCAAGAATTACAAGCTTGTTACTTTTTAGCTTGAACTTCAGTGAGAGGAGGGGGTTTTTATAAGCAGCCTCACAGGGAGAAAAATTTTGGATCCTTCAGTTCTTAAATGTGGTTGGTCATAAGGATATGGTGTCCCACCCTTCCTCCCCTCAACTATTTATACTGAGCCTCTGTTACTGTCGTTGGAATTTTTCTGGAATTATGTTTTCCCCTCACATGAATCAATGTTAAAGAAAATTAGCAAGCAACCTATGGATATGAATAGCACAGAGAAGAATATAAAGTACAATGTGAATGTCCCTTCCCCTCCCCTACATCACCCCCAAAATGATGTATCTTATCTAGTTCCTCTATATATTGCATACATATATATTTAAATTGCATATTCATTTGTTTTTAAAAAACATACACCAGATTATGCTATGTATTGTTCTATACTTTGCTTTTTCTGTCATTCACTAGGACCTAGAGAAGTTTCATGTCAGTACAAATAGTTAGCCTTATTCTTGATAAGGGTGGCATAATAGACTGTGGTACCAATGTGCATAATTTAATAAATTCTTTTCTTATTGATCAAATTTTAGATGACATATATTTTTCTTTTTCTCTAGTAAATGGTATACAAGTGTCTTGAGCACGTGAGTATTTCTATAGGAGAGCATTCTAGAAAGTAGTGCAGTTAGGCCAAAGGGCATGAGTATTTCAATTTGGCTTCTGAAAGGCTGTACTAGTGTCTCCTCCCATGGAGGAGGGCACATGTTTCCTCACATCTTGGCCAACTTTAGATATTATCAATGTCAACCTTTCATATATATATATATATAAAAGAGCTTTTAATTTTTCATTTCTCGATTACTAGTTACTTTGACCATTTTGTATAGGTTTATTTGCCATTAGCATTCATTTTTCTTGGAATCATCTGCATTTGCCATTTTTTTTCTATCAGAAGGTACCATTTTCTTGTTTTATAGATGATTTTTATGTAGTCTGGATATTAATACTTTGATGTGTGTGTTCTAAGTGTACTCTTAACTGATGTTATTTATAAAATTTATAGATTAATTTGAGAATTGCTGTCTTTACAATATTGAGTCTTCCTATCAAGAACAATGCATATTTCTTCATTTATTCAGTCTTTAATAGAAAGCTGTAGTTTTCTGTTTATAGGTCTTACTTACCTCCTTGAAAATTTGTTTTAAGTATTTTATGACTCTTGCTGTTAGAATGTTTTTTTCCTATTACATTTTCTAAGTGGTTATTGCTGATATAGAGAAAAGCTTCTGAGTTATATATGTTGATCTTATATCCAGCCAATTTATTGATTTCTTTGTTAGTTTTGATAATGTCTAAGAATTGCCAATTTTTATACTTTTTGTGTACTTCTAGTACAATGTTGAACAGTGGACATATTGAGGGCTTCCTTTTTTTTTGTAAGTTTAATAGGCATGATTTTTGTGTCTCTCTATGTAGTGTAATGTTTTTTTTCAAGTTAAAAAAAATTTCCTTCTATACCAAATTTGCTACTTTTTTTTTTTTTTAAAGATTTTATTTATTTATTTTTTCCCCCAAAGCCCCAGCAGATAGTTGTATGTCATAGCTGCACATCCTTCTAGTTGCTGTATGTGGGACGCGGCCTCAGCATGGCCGGAGAAGCGGTGCGTCGGTGCACGCCCGGGATCCGAACCCGGGCCGCCAGCAGCGGAGCGCATGCACTTAACCGCTAAGCCACCGGGCCGGCCCGCTACTTTTTTTAAATTAGAAATTAATGTTGAATTTTATGAAAAGCTTTTGGCATCAATTATAATTATTTTTTCTTCCGTTAATTTGTTAATGTAATTAAATAATTTTTAAAAATTATCTACCTTTGCATTCCTGTAATAAACTTTACTTAGTTATTATGTACCAGTCAAGATGCATGATTTTAATTGTGTACTGTTGGATTTGATTTACCAATATTTTATTTCAATTTTTGCTTTTGTTTTTGTGAGATTGGGGCTAATGACTTTTTTGGTGTGTTTTGCTCTGTGTATTCTGTTTTAGTGTCAGGGTTATACTGGATTCATAAGATGACATGTGAGTTTTTCATTTTTTTCTAATGCTCTGGAACAATTTGCAATACAAAGGAATGATCTGGTCTCCTGCTGTCTGATATGGTAGCCACTAGCCACAAATGGCTGTGGAATATCTGAAACATGGCTAGTCTGAACTGAAATGTGCTGTAAAGTGTGATATATCCCTTGGATTTTGAAGACAGTGTAAAAACTATGTAAAATGCCTTAATAATTTTCTCTACTGATTACATGTTGAAATAATAATATTTTGGACATGTATTAAATAAATATATTATTAAAGTTAATTTCACCTATTTCTTTTACTTTTAAAAATTTGGCTATAAGAATTTTAAAAATTTTATATGTAGTTCACAATATATTTATGTTGGACCGTGCTGATCCAATCCTTGAGAGTTAACTAGAACTTTCCTATAAAAGCCTCTGGACCTGGACCTCCTCTTTTTAGGAGATCTTTGACGACCTTTTCATTTCTTCTAGGGTTGTTAGAAAACTTTACTACTTATTAAATCGGTTTTGATAATTTTCCTAGGAAGTCATCTGTTCCATCTAATTTTTCAAATTTATTGGTATAAGGTCTACAGAGTACTTATTTATAGTTATAATGTAAATCTGTAGTTTTGTTTCCTTTTCACTCTTTTTTTTTGCATGTGATTTTTTTTCCCCTTGATTAGACTTGCCAAGATTTTTTTTATTTTAATGATCTTTCAAAAACCAACCATTGAATATACTGGTTAGGTATATGATTTTGTCATCTAGTTCTTTAATTTTTTTTTTTGTACCTTAAATGCTTTTTTCTATTTTCCTTAAGTTTGTTACTCTTTTCCTAAATTATTGAGTTGAATGATCGGTTCATTTAATTTTAATCTTGCTGTTTTTCCCATAAATGCATTTAAGGGTATATGTTTTCCTTTAAGTGTTGCCTTGACCATATCCCATAAATTTTGATATATTTTGTTCTCACTGGGTGATTGTGTATATATAACCTGGCTATGTCTTTCTCTTCACTTCTGCTTTGTTATAAAAATCTGCACCAAGATCACTTAGCCTTTTGAGTGACTTCCCATTTCTATCACCAATAGTGGAAACGGAGCCAATTTATTCTGTAAGGAGCGTAACTTTTCATTTGCAAATTGTCCAATCATTTGTTCAGTAAGTGCTGTGGCCTATTTCATAGTGATTGGGGCTAGGGGTATCCTCAAGCTACTTTCAGTGGTTGTATCCTCTTCAAGTCCTTGCTTTAAAGTATTAACTGTCATAGTTCATCATGACTTATAAAGCCCTTGTCCACAGCTCACCCTTCACCTAACAGGGCAGTTCTGGCATATTATTGTTATCAGTGCCATCATCATCTTTATCACCACTTTTATTTATTCAGCACCTACCCGCATTAATTACTTAATGCCCCCAACAGTCTTGTGAGACAGATATTTTTATACCCAGTTTATATATTGGGAAGCTTGGAGGGGTTAAATGATTTGCCCAGGCTTCACGCAGTTCGTAAATGCTAGAGCTAAAATTTGAAACCGTGTTCATGTAACTGCAAGTCCTTTCCACTTGACCACAGCATTGATGCTGTATCCTGTCGCCTCTGGCCTTTCTGCCAGCTTCAGCCTAAGATGAAACGTTGTGCTGGCTATGACTGCCTCCATTTCTTCTCCCGTTGCTTCTGCGGGTTGGTTGAGGGCAGAGTGCTGAGGGACAGTGGAGGAAGGGAACGAGCCCTTGCAGGAGTGCTCAGAAAGGACCCCGCTCCCAGAGTCTCCCGCCAGTCTCTTTTGTGATGGAGGATGGCCTCAACCTTATGTCTCCCTTATCCTCCAGCCCCTTTTCTCTATCCCTGGCCACTTTACTGCTCCAGAGTCTGAGGAAGGCAGTATATCTTGAAAGAACATTCTAGTTCTTAGGCTTTGCTGCAGGAAGATCCAGTCTCTTTCCACAAGGTTATCTGGGAAAATTTCCAGGAATCTATTTGCTAAGCAGAGCTTCAGAAGGAATAGGTATGCATCACCTATTTGATTCGATCCCAAAGTACTATCTGTTCTAGGCCAATGGTTCTCAACATTTTGTTTTTAATTTAGGTTGAGTTTTTAAGATAAATACTATGACTTAAAAAAGCAATGGTAATTTTATTTGTAATATAGTTGTTTATAGTGATAATTTTAGAATTTTAAACTACATATGTTCTTCTATCCCCCTCACAAAAATTCTAGAAAATTCTGACACAGAGAAGGAGCTAACCCCCCCTTTTTTCTCCTCTGTCACTCTGCTTTAGGTGAGCATCACTGGTCTCATACTGCATGCAAATGTTTAGAGGAAGCAAGCACCTACATATTTAACTGTGTGTGAGGCAAGTGGTATGAGATGTGTTCAGAAGCACGCACATGCTATTTCCTTCTGAAAGGAACTGCTCTTCCCTGGAGAGTATGGATCTCCCTCACATGCCCCTGTTAGCATGTTATTTTTTAATGAATCCATTACAAGTATCCCTCCCTTTTAGATCAGATCTTAATTTCTGCAGAAATTTCTTGTGTCCTCAGTCTCCAGTCCTGTGATTGACATGTAGCAGGTGCTCAGTGTCTGAAGAATAAATCAGTAGAGAGTGCATGAGAGAGTAGGAAATATTCGGGGTTTGTCTCTTCTTCTCCGTCCTCCCTATGCGTTCTTCCCACCCACCCTCCAAATGCAGAGAAAACATTCCCCATTAGCATTGTCTTCTGAGATAATCCAGTCCTAACACTGTCTTGTGTGAGAAGCGATGTGTGGTTCCCTGGTCATCAACCCCTAGCACAGTACTGAGAGATCTCTTACCTGTGGACTCATACCTTTGAACCACAAAATGGTGTTTTGTCAAGGTTGATGGCTCTTCTTGTAGAGGGGGAGTGTACAGGCTAGCAATGCTTTTGGACTGATTCAGAGCAAGTTGCTTTCTCAAGCTTCCTTGTAATGAAGGAACTTCATGCTTAACTGGGTCACTGTCTCTCTGAGAATCTGGAGTGACAGATGCTGGCTATGGTTGGTTGAATTCTGTTCCACACGGAGTTCCTGCCAGTTTTACTTCCTGCCGTAGACAACCTGCCACAGGAGGAGACTTAGGCTCTGGTTGCTAATGCACCAGATGAGAAATGTGTCACGTCTGTCAAAAGCTACAGTGGTTACCAAGGCAAATGAGGACAGACTCCCAAATTACATGATTCTGTGGAGTTTTGACCTTCACTCATTACCTATCTGACCTCTAACCCTAAAGTAAATCTTCCACCTTAAGTAATGAAACCCTTGACTAGACAACTTGGCATCTTTATGACATTTCAAAGAGAATCCTGTGTTCTCTTGGTGGGCTTTGGTTAAGGTGTTAATGTTCTGTTCCATCCAGATATCAAAGAGATTTATACATTCTGGATTGTTTAAGTAATTATTGTGCTTCCTTGTGTAGAATGCATAGTTGATCCTGGACTAGAAGTTAAAAAAAAAAAGGAAGTAGGATGATTTGCTCATGTAAATTAGTGACAGGAAAATGGATGGATTTTTTTTTTTTTAGCCTCAAAGACTGCTGCTAAGAAAAAAGAAAGTGAGGATGCTTTATCCTAATGACGAAAGGAAAAAGTGAAAGAGAGAAGAAATGAGTTTGGAAACTATCTGCCTCATGTCCTTTCATTCTATCCCTATCCCTGTTTCAAGCCCGGAGGATCCTGTTTGAGAGGGAGAGAATAGATCCAAGTAACCAAGCTAAAGTCCCTATAATTGTCTGCAAGGCCTTATAGGATTCCTCCCACTCCCAACTTATCTCGACTTCTGCAACTCTTTCCTTTATCGCTGTGCTCTAGCCATGCTGGCCTTTGCTCTTTGTTGAGCAAGCCAGGCATTCTCTTGCCTTTGCACTGGCTGTTCCCTCTGCCTGGGATGCTCTTCTACCAGATATCTAATGGTCAATTCCCTCTGCTTCTTCAAGTCTTTGATTTAATGCCACCCTCCCAAAAAGGCCTAGTTAAAATAGCACATTCTCTCCCTCCTTCCCCCAACTGCCCTTTACTCATCTCTTCATCTTTCTTTCCGTAGCACTATCACTTTAAATATACCATATAATTTACTTATTTATGTTGCCTGTTTGCCCCATCCCCTCCTACCCTGATGTCAGCTCCCCGAGGGCAGGATCTTTGTTTGTTGCTCACATATCTAGCAAAAGTACCTGGTACATAGTAGGCCCTCAGTGCACGCTGTTGAATGAATGACTCAATATGCATAGTGGTTCTTTGGCTTAGAATGCAGTTCTCCAAACTCAGAAGTTTCTGGCCATTACTGTTTTTTCCTTTTTGGTTTGGCCTGCCGTACTTAATTGATTTGTTGGGACTGTTTTGTCATCATTTTTCTTTTTCTAACTAAAGGCCTTTTCAGAAAGGGCAGCTGGGTCAGACTAACTGCTCAGAAAAGCCGGAGGTTGTGGGAGTCCCTTGAAGTGGCTCCAACACTACTAGGAGAGGAGTAGTCCACGATGGGGGTGGTTTCTTCCATCCCTACAAAGATTGTAGGGATGCTTTCTTGGGTGCAAGTTCTCATGCGAGTCCCCCTCAAGAACGTGGCCTCTGAGACGGTTCCAATCTCTGCAGAGGTGGATGGCTCATTGAAGAGAATTTCAGGGCCCAGTTCAGCTTAGTAACAGAGCTGTGGAGGTAACAGTCAGGTCCTGCCTGATGCCTGGCCAAACAAAAGAAAGTGACTTGAGCTACTTGTTGGGGGTTGTGCTGTTGGGGTTCTGATGTAAGGGCCTTCTTTTGGTCCTGCCTTCTCCATTCTCATTGCGAAGAAATGTGAGAAGTGGTCAGGTTGGACTTGCCAGATTCACAGGCTCACTTGAAAGGATTTATCTTCAAAAGCAGATTTTCCTTCTTCCACCTTGACCTCTCTTGCCTTGCCAATTATTTATTCTTTCTTTTCTTACTCTCTTACACATACACACACTTCAGAAACTATCCCTGTCTTGGAGAATTTTATGTAAGAGGTCAGGCAACAGCTATTCTGGAATTTTCTACCAATCAGAGTCCTACTAACTTTAGCCATCTGGTATACAGTGGGGAAAAAATCCAAAGCAGGGAGAAAAGACCTCTGAGGGAACAAAGATCTAACACAAAGCCCAAGCACAAAAATCTATGCAATTTGTTTTATAGACCAGTGTTGTCCGCTAGAAGTATAATGTGAACCACATGTGTAATTTTAAATGTAGCTGTAGCCACGTTAAAAAAGTAAAAAGAAACAGGTCAAATGAATTTTAATATCTTTTATTTAACACCATGTATCTAAAATATTAACGTTTCAACATGTAATTAATGTGAAAATTATTAATCAGATATTTTATTTTTTCACTAGTCTTCTAACCCTGGTCTATATTTTACATCTATAGTACATTTCAGTTTGGACTAGCCACATTTCAAGTACTCACAGCCACATGTGGCTGGTGGCTACCATATTGTACAGTGTACATAGAAGGCTCTGATCCAGAATGAATCAGCTTGTGTTACATGTTATTCTGACAATTAATTTTCTGGTTTCCCAGCCACAACAGATGAAATAGTAAATAAATGACAAGAGCGACGGAGTAGTAAAGGATGGCAGGGAATGGGCAGTAGAATTATAATTATGCTAGCCTTTTACACCTATGACCCCTGAAGTACATAATGTGGTAGCTTGCCAGAGTAATTGAAAATAATTGATATCTTTCCATGCTTGTCCTCCACCTCATAACCCAAGTCACCGCAAAAAGGCTAAATTGTATTCACTGTTCTCTAAGAAAGGAGGAAAGTGTGAAGAGTTTGTGGAAAAAGTTAAGGAAGATTTCTATCAAGTGTTGCTAAAATAACAGTATTCTAGTACCAGAAACCTGGGAAGTAATATACATAGGTAGGAGTCTCAGACTACCTGGTAAGGCCCCGTCCATTTCTAAAGCTGAGAGCCCACAAAGGACTTGGAGGAGCCTGCAAGTGTGGCTTCAGCTGGGTGTGCCCCTCCTCGTGTCCCTAAGATTGCTAACTTCTTCAGGTCCGCGGATTTCCCTTCTGGTCCATAGGGCAGAGTTGCAGGTGGAGCCTTGGAGCCTGCCAGTCTCAGCTGTGGCCTGGGGCCCAGCTGGGTTCCAGGGACCTCAGGAGTCTGGCTTGTCCCTTTGAGAGACTTTCTGGATGGACTCCCTTGGATCTGGTCACTCCATGGACATTTGCTTGGGACAGTGGTACCGAAGTGTATGGGTCTCCTGTTTGAGCTGCGGTACTGAGATTCCAGCCAGCAGGGAGCAAACCAAAAAACAACAAAAAACAAAATGCCAGAATCAAACACCCTCTTTGCCTTTTCTCTGTTTTTGTTTCTTGTGCATTTATAGAAAATTATAAAGTCAGGAGCAAGGAGGGTAGCTGTCATATAACTAGTATGTATTGTTCTCACATAAAACGTTCAATCCATTGCTGCCTGTTACATAGTTTTATCTCTCTATTCCTTTTTTAGGCTGAGGAGTCTTGTAAATGTAATGGCTGGAAAAACCCCAACCCTTCTCCCACTCCCCCGAGAGCCGATCTGCAGCAAATAATTGTCAGTCTAACAGAGTCCTGCCGGAGTTGTAGCCATGCCCTAGGTAAGTTCCTAAATCTTCCAGGAAACTCTTAACATCATTGTTGTCTGAAAGTTCTAACGTACTGAATTCCATGGGTTAACCAAACTTGGACACTATTTACCTCTATATGAGGCAACAACAAAAGAGTCTCTTTAGTCTCGTGACTTTACTGGGGAGGGCTTCATGTGAGAGACGAACCCTGCACTGTTTGCACTGACTCCTATCAGTCTCTACCCCCTTTTCCCAAGAGCTGGGTTCAACTAGGGGATTGCCGAATAAGCTGAAACATGACAACGGAGCTCGTTAGAATAGCATGTTCTGATGTGTTATGGTGGGGCTGAGGGTCTCTGACTCCCAGGGTTGAAACCTCAACCAACTGGTTCTTCCTCGAATTATTATTGTTATTTTATTTTCGGATTCCCTGAACTTTCTGGAAGTTCTTCATTTTATCTTCATATTCTTTCGTTTCCTGTATCTGGTAGCTCTTTCTTCATTGGAGTTGTGTTTGGTAAATGTTTACTTGTGTTTCCCTTTCAACTTGCTTATCTGTCCCCACAAGATAATCATTGTCAGTATGGCAGGATAGACACTGCCAGAGTTACTCAACGGGACTGTGTTAATATATTCTTGTCCTGATACTAGTTTTAGGGTAAAAATTTTTTTAAATTGTATTTTGTTTGAGTAGATAAAAATTAATGGGTAGTTTTCCCTAGATATTAAAATTCCAGTTCATAAAAGTTCTTGGAATATTATAGTTACTTTTCAGCCTTCAGTTTTCCAGTCTTCCAAAGAATGTCTCTCTGTCCAGTTTACTGTCCAGTGTTGCAAGGATGTAGCAATATTCTCTCTAGGTGGCTTTTTCCACCTGACCATTTATAAGTGGGTGGCTTCTTTTTGACATCTTTCCCTCAAGCTTCCTGCTGATATCAAATGGTGCAGCATTGGCCTTCAAGGTTAGCATGGCATTAGGTCGAGTCTGAAGTTCTATTTTATACTCAGTTGGGGAGTATTTCACTACTTGCAGAGCAAAAAAGTAGATAGTGTGATCTTCCCAGGAAGTTACTGCACTGGAGTAACCTTCTGAAAAAGGAAAGAGAGAACATTGATCTCACAGAAGAAATAAACACACTAATAATTTCGTCATTGTGTTGATTTAACTGGTGTCTAAGATAATGTAAATCTTGATTTTTGAAGCAGCCAGTGCAAAGGAAAGATTCCAAAAGTTACAGAAACATCTTTCTTGGTAACTTTTTCACAATTGATCCCTGAGCAAATGCCCTTTAGAATTGCCTCAGAAAATAGGATGCAATAAAAAGCTGGGCTCAAGAACTCCGTAAGCACTGAACTTGAACTGTATTTGCTATTGATGGAGAAATCCGATTATCGTACATCAATTAACATTTAAAAACAGAGTCTTCTTTCTTAGCTGAGCAGATTGTCTCCATTCTGAGCGTGTAAACACACATGAATGCCCAAAGGCAGAAATAGCCTTTTACAAAGAGAAGCCAACTTTGTTCCCTTTATGTTTCTTAACAAGTTGAAAACAAATACTGTTATTTGAGAATACATAATCAAGAATGGGAAAAAAAAGTACATATCCTTTGACCTGGCAAATCCATCCCAGAAATTTAACCTACCTATAGATTAAGATGTGCCTTGAAATTAAACCAAGAGGGCAGTTATTATAGTCTGATTCATGATATTAAAAAACTAAACCTAAATATCCCGAGGTAGGAGATAATTGATTGAATTATGAAAATCTGTATTATAAAATTCAATCTGGCTATTAAATAAAGATATATTTTCTAACATGGAAAGATATTTTAACATATTATTAATGAAAAAAGCAGTCATAAAGGAGCTTAATTGGAAGTTTTATAGCTTAGGACTAAATGACAGGATCTGCCAGCTCGAGGTCAAATCCTGGCTCTACACCCAGTAGCTGTGAGTTGGAGCATATTATTTAATCTGCCCGGACCTCGGTTTTCTCAGTTCTAAAACGGAGTATCTAAAATAATGGTATCTACCTCCTAGGATTGTTGTGAAGATTAAATGAGATAGTGCATGTACAATTTTAGAACAGTGCCTGGCAAATTAATGCATTATTATTAGCTCTTCTTGTTGTTAGTGGTCGTATTACAATACTCTCAGAGTTCTTTCATGTCAAACAACAGACATGAATTCTGTCTAATTTAAATAAGAAAACAGTGTTGGTAGGAAGGGTAGTGGTAGCTCCCAGAAGTTGGGAACAAAGGGAAACCCAGTTTCGGTTTGGTCTGGGGATTTCAGCTGCTGGAGTTTGTGGACCTTCTGTCTGGACACTGCCACTGGATGATTCAGTTTCAGCTACCTTGGTCCTTGTGAGTATTGGTTCAGGATTTAAATCCCCAGAGGAGGGAACCTCATTGGCAAAGTGCCTGTCATGTGCCCCACCATCAGCATTTCACCCTCAGAGAACTGCATGGAAGGTGGTCATTCTCAAATGCGTGGATGCTGACTCAAGTGCAGCATCAGGAGTATTATCTCATTGTATTCGTTTAGAAAATATGACGTATATTTTAATATATATGAACAGGAAAAAATCTGGAAAAATGTATATTGAATTGCTGACAGTGATTTTCTCAGAGTATTGGGGTTATAGGTGTGTTAAAAATATTTTTACCCTTCTCCTTCCTTTCTCCCTCTTTACTATCTATCCCTCTTCCCTCTACTTTCTTAAAACTGAACTGTCTGCAGCTTTTCAAGTATTCTTGGAATTATTGCCAGAATGCCCTAGTTTATTTATTGGTCTTAGTATCAGGGATCTAGAAAACCTTCTTCCAAGATTACACTTCCTCCCTCCCCCAACCCCAACTTTTTAAAAACTTTTTTTAATGGAAAATTTTAGACATATGTAAAGGCAGAAAGAATATTTTAATAAACCTCCTTGTGCCCATCACCTGCCTTTAAAAATTATTAACATTTTCCAATTCCCCCCCTCCCCTTTTGTCAGCATATTTTTAAAAAATTTTTTTTTTGTGAGGAAGATCAGCCCTGAGCTAACATCCATGCTAATCCTCCTCTTTTTGCTGAGGAAGACTGGTTCTGAGCTAACATCTATTGCCAATCCTCCTCCTTGTTTTCCCCAAAGCCCCAGTAGATAGTTGTATGTCATAGTTGCACATCCTTCTAGTTGCTGTACATGGGATGCGGCCTCAGCATGGCCGGAGAAGCGGTGCCTCGGTGTGTGCCCGGGATCCGAACCCCAGGCTGCCAGTAGTGGAGCGCTGCGCACTTAACCGCTAAGCCACGGGGCCGGCCCCTTGTCAGCATATTTTAAGCAAGTTCCAGATATCTTTTCTTATCCATGCAGATTCCTTCTTAATTATTAACAACGAAGTAGAGGTTGGGGTCTAAGGAATTCTGTCAAGCCTGGATTCTCAAATACGTTTCAGTTTGTGTATGTTGTTCTATTTTCACAAGTCACTGTTCTGAGCATGGTTAATGTAGTCACCAGTAATCATACGTGTCAATATGTAATGGTCCTGGGCTTGTCAAAATAAAACATTCAGGCTTATCGATTGAGATGATATCTATTCTATTGATTTACTGTTGGGCATCTTTTGGCTCAGCCATCCGTGTTCTTTTGACAGTGAGCTCTGGTTTCATGTGGTCTCCTGACAGTTAACTTCCATCCCATGCATCCTTAGCCTGCCGTAATTTGATACTCTTCTGTGTCTCCTGGGTATAAAACACAGGGCTGATGGCCTGATCAAGTGTAAAGAGCATTCAATTGGGAGTTAGGAAATACGAATTCTAGGCCTGGCTCAACAGTTTACCAAGTTCCTTAACCTCTGCAGGTCAGTATCTTCATCCACCAAATGAAATGTTTACTCTAGACCTGCTGTCCAATATTATAGCCACTCACTACATGTGGCTAATGAGCACTTGAAATGTAGCTACTCCAAATTGAGATGTGCTGTAAGTGTAAAGTACTTGCTAGATTTTGAAAGCTAAGTATGAAAAAAGAGTGAGATATCTCATTCATATTGATTACATGCTGAAATAGTTTAGATATATTGTGATAAAATGTACTATTATTACAATTAATTTCCCCTGATTTTTAGACATAAAATGCACATGTGGCTCATGTTATATTTCTATCGCATAGTGCTGGCTTAGAACATTTTAGTCTATTCTCTGAAATTATTTGATATTTGAGATTGGTACAATCAAATTTAGTTTACAAAAATTTGAGGAAGGGTTCTAACCAAGCACTTCATTTGGCCCAAACATTTCTCCTTATTTTAGTATTAATAAAAATTCCTTATGTGGGGACTGTTTGTTTAAATAGAAACCTGCTTCTATGACCAGGAAAGGAGGAAACACACTATTGTTATCAAAACACAATTGGAATTTTTGTTGTCATTTTGCAGTCCATTTTTCTGAACTGTGCCAGAACATGCTGATTATTAGATTTGATTAGTGAGAGTTTTTTGCAGTTATGTAGAAAGTTTTTGGTTATTTTTCAATGCCATCGGCTTTTTCTGATATATGTATATTTAGTATATATATTATATGTACACACACACATATATATATTTAAACGTTACAATAGTGGCAATTCTTTATTACTCTGGTTACCTCTGCTTACCTGCTTAATTATAATAAAAACTTTCCAAGGAAAGTAAAAAGCTAGCATTAACAATTATACCAGAGTTTGTTTCTTGAATAGTATGAAGTGTGAAGGGACTACGGTATTTTTCTCATGGACTTTTTTCAAACATTTAAATCATAGGCAGTCATCTGAGCTGACTCATTTTCTCTGGCCTTACCACATTTACGTAGACCTCTAACACTTAATCACCCACCTGTTCCCATTTACACATGTACTGTGCAGATGCCAAGTGACATAAATATGGGGCCCAGCCAGCACACTGGCACAGCCACTTGAGTCAAGTCAGCATATTCCTCTTGGCTGGGTGTCCTCTGTTTTTCTGATGCTGCCTTTTACACACAACTTTCAGAGTTGTCTGGAGCTGTGAGTCTGGTACAGTAGAGGTTAAGGGGATGAACCTGGTAATATTTTTCCTGCTTACTTGACTGAAGTTATTTTCCCCACCTTCCTTTGGTCATGAAGTCCTGGTGATTTTCTCTCCATGTGCCTCCCTCTAGCACTGCCCGAATTCGGGCTTATTGTCTTTTGTTTGGTTGTATCTGCACCAGCACCTGGAGTCCCTCTCCATTCTTGCGTATGGCTTCCCAGGAAAGTAGTGATCTAATCTCATCACATTCTCCTGCTTAACCCTCTGAACTTCCCATTTCTCAAAATGCAGCCTGACTTGAGCTGAGCTGCGGGATCAGTCAGGCCTCCACCATCTAGCCTTTCTCCCAAGCGCCTGTGTTGCCTTTTGGCCACGAGGCTGTTCCATGTTCTCTGAAGGTCCTTCACACACTCTCCCACCTTAGGTACAGAGGCTCACACCACCTGCAATGTCTTTTCTTCATTTTCTGCCAGAGGAACCCTGCTCACCTCTAGAACTCGGTAGAGAGAATAAAAGCCTTTTTGGAGCTCTATTGCAATGTTCCTTGTTGTATAACTATAATTTTCTGTACCCTTGTTGGTTTTCTGTTCTAGACTGAGATTAAGGACTGACTTTTTCTCTAGTTCCTAATATATTTAGTTCCTTGGGCATAATTGGGTTTATTCCTTTATTGGTAAATATTCATTGAATTCAGTAATACTCAAAAGATGGCTGGTTGCATTTATTTGCAGGGGAGCTTTCAAAGTTTATAATTTGTGCTTGCTCTGTCCAACACAGTAGGCACTAGCCACATGTGGCTACTGAGCACTTGAAATGTGGCCAGCTTGAATTGAAGTGTGCTGCAAGTGTAACAGGCACACTGGTTTTGAAGACTTAGTATGATAAAAGAATGTAAAATATTAATAATTTTTTGTATTGTGTACATGTTGAAATGAATAATCTGGTATATGTTATGTTAAATAAAATGTATTATTAAAATTAATTTCACTTTTTTTTACCTCTTTTAAAGTGTCTACTAGAATATTTAAGTGTACCTATGTGGCTCGCATTCTGTTTCTATTGGACTGAACTCATCTGACGGGCTCTTAATCTTAAGCTTTTCCTTTTCTCCATTCCAGATCTGAGATTACAAAAGATGAAACCACTTTTAAATTAGAAGCCTTTTGCACATAGTCAATTCAAAAGGTTTCAGTGAGGGAATTCGTTTTACCTCTTCTAGCCTTGACCTCAAATTCCCATGAACAAAAAATGTATTTGAACAGCTTACAAATCCTCCGGATGCTGAGCCATTTGCTTTCTTTCCAGTCCAAAGGAGCAGAGACATGTTAGCTGCCTGCCCAGCTGCTGCCTGTTCCCACTGCGGGGCATGTGAGGACTGGCAGACTGTCCTCAAGAGAAGTTCAGGCCAGTGATACATGGAGCCAGGGCTTAGCGAGGGTCACAGCACATGGTGACAGTGCACTTCCTGTTCCCAGCCAGGCAACAGCTGCACCATGATTCTTGGCAGCAGGCATTTGGCGGGTTGCGCTGTGGCACCCTGGGTATTTGCAAGTCTGACACAGCACTGAGAGGTGCCAGGGTACACCCTCCTGGAGAGATGTAAAGACAGCAGACCCTCCCCCTGTCCTGACTCACACCTTCCCTCAGCTTCCCTCTGCCCTCCACACACAATGGACATTAGAGGAAGCTGTGGGCGACCAGGAGGGGTGAGCTTTTCCCACAAGTCAGGCGTTGGCCGTTCTTGGATAATTATATCAATGCTTTGTACCAGGCTCCTAGGAGACTATTTGAAATGAAAGCAGGGTCCATTGCATTTGATTATCAAATTCCAGGTGGAGGAAAGATTTATTAAAAACTTTTTATTTGGAAATAATTTCAAACTTACAGAAAAGTCATGCGAATAGTAACGAAGAACTTCCCATCTATCTTTTGCCCAGATTTACCTATTGGTAACATTTTGCCGTATCTGCTTTGTGATTGCTCTCATATATATACAGACAGACAGATTCATATGTGTGTGTGTGTGTGTGTGTGTGTGTGTGTTTGTATACTTTTTTTTCCTGGACCATATGAGAATAAGTTGCACATACATCATAGCCTTTTGCCCCTAAATACTTAAGTATATATTTTCTAAAAATAAGCATATTCTTTTACATAACCTCAGTTCAGTTACCAACTTCAATACATTTTAACATTAATGTAATATTTTTATCCAATCTACTGTTTGTATTCCAGTTGTATCACTTAGCCCAAAAATGTCCTTTATAGCATATTTTCCTCTTGTTAAGCATCCAGTGTAGCATCACATATGTATTTAGCTGTCATGTGAAAGGAAAACAGTTTGTCTACTCTACTCACAGTCAACATTTCCAGAATACTGCTGACACCAAATGTGTGTGGGTTTTTCCACACCAAGCAATTCTCCAGCTCTGCAGTGGACACCGACAGGGTGGCCTACAATTTAACTCAATTCTGACATTAACTGCCTGTAGTTAGTGCAGACTCCACGGGTTAAAGGCTCAGTCCTCCTCCTTCCCTCCACTTCAGATGCCAATCGCAAGTCTGATTTATTACCTGTGCTTCTGACTGACCAGCTATAAATTGGAGGTTCCCACGGACCTCAGGAAAACATTTTACTTACTAGATGACTTGTTTATTATAAAAGGATGCAACTCAGGAACAGCCAGATGGAAGAGATGCATGTGGCAGGGTATGGGGGAAAGAGCACGGAGCTGCTATGCCCTCTCCAAGCGTGTCGCCCTTCCAGCGCTTCTATATGGTCACCAACCCAGAAGCTCTCTGAACTCCTTCAGTTAGTGTTTTTACAGAGGCTTCATTACGTAAGCATGATTGATTAAATCATTGGCTATTAGTGATTAGCTCAATCTCTAGACCCTCTCTCCTCCCTTAGGTAGAGGAGGTGGGACTGAAAATTCCAACCCTCTAATTACTTATTGGGTTTCCCTGGCAACCAGCCCCCATCCTTAGAGGCTTTCCAAAAGTCACCTTATTAACCTAAACTCAGGTGTGGTTGAAAGGGACTTATTATGAATAACAAAAAACACTCCTTTCACCTTTATTGCTCTTGTTACCTAAGAAATTCCAGAGGAGCACTGTGCCAGGAAAGGGGAAGAAGACCAAATATATATTTCTTATTATAAGTCACAATATCACAGCAAGTCTCTTTATCCTCCTTTCATCTGGAACAGTTCCTCAGCCTTTTTTTTTGGTCTTTTTTTTGTGTGTGTGTGAGGAAGATCAGCCCTGAGCTAACATCCATGCCAATCCTCCTCTTTTTGCTGGGGAGGACTGGCCCTGGGCTAACATCTGTGCCCATGTTCCTCAACTTTATATGGGATGCCGCCACAGCATGGCTTGACAAGCGGTGCGTCGGTGCTCGCCTGGGATCTGAACCCCGGGCCGCCAGCAGCGGAGCGCGCTCACTTAACAGCTACACCATGGGGCCGGCCCTTTTTTGGTCTTGTATGATGTTGACATTTTGGTAGAGAGATGTTTTATTTTTTATTTATTTTTTTTTTTAAAGATTTTATTTATTTATTTTTTTCCCCCAAAGCCCCAGTAGATAGTTGTGTGTCACAGCTGCACATCCTTCTAGTTGCTGTATGTGGGACGCGGCCTCAGCATGGCCGGAGAAGCAGCGCGCCGGTGCGAGCCCGGGATCCAAACCCGGGTCGCCAGCAGTGGAGCGCGCTCACTTAACCACCAAGCCACGGGGCCAGCCCTAGAGAGATGTTTTAAATTTTAAAAACAATCCTGTTAAAGAGCTGGAAGAAAATACATTTTGTCATCTTTGGGTTATGTGGGAAAGACTTTTGCAAGGAAGACCGTAAAGAAATGCTAAACGTAGATTTGACTTCCTAAAAAATTTAAAATTTCTATACAACCAAACCAAACCAACCAACCAACCAACCAAAAACCCCCAACGATATCCAGGAGCATTTGCAGTGAATATGACAAACATAAAGCTCTTTCAAGGCAAGAAGAAGAAGACCAACATCCTAAAAAAGTAGGCGGAGGACATGAATAGGCTGTCCTATTCAACAAATGCAAATGGCCCGTAACATGAAAAATAAACAACTCCAAGGGCATTCCAGTGAGTGCAAATCAGAACGGTGGGTGACCCTGATTAATTTTTTGAAAGATTGATTGAACTATTGAGAATGATTCTTCACTGTAGGCAAGAGTGGGGGAAGAGGGTATTCTCTCCCACTACTGATATAGTGTACATTGATGCAGACTTTATGGGGGGGTGGGAATTAGGGAACTTTAAATAACAGAGCTTTAAATAACAATGACTCAGTGTTATTATGAGTTCTGTGAGAGATTAATTGCTATAGATTTGTGCATTGTAGTTTACAGATTTTTATTTTAGTTCAGTTTTTAATAATAAGCTTCCAGACTTGTAAATAACAGAGGCACATCTCTTTAAGAAAACATATTTTTAGGTAATCGAAGGGAATCCATTTGCCTCAAAAAGGCTTCTTTAGAAAAGATTAACAGAGGGGTTTCTTTCAATATTGAGTGACCCTTTTTGGTTAAATATGAGTTGATTATCAGTATAGTAAATAGTTTAGCTTTACAGTTAGAGTGAAGTGCACCTGGGTGTTGGCATGGGTTGGGGTTGATTGTGGGCTCCTGAGTAAGTCCTATCTAATTCTGGTCAACAGCCCCAAGAGTCAGGAGCAGTCTTTGGTTTTGGTAGAGATGGGGTTGTTTGAGGAAAGTGGTGTTTTAGGAAGACTATCCTGGGAGCAGAGAGAACAGTCTGGGGGCTGCTATTTTGGTACTTTGGGCTTGAGATCACAATGACCACAAAGGTAGGAATGGGGGAAACTTATAACTCTGAGAGAAAGTGAGGAAGCTCAGCTGAATCTGGCGGGAGGTGAAGAACCATGAAGGAATGAATGATGGGCTCATTGGCAGAAACAGGGCTGGCAAGAGGGATTCGCCATTTTGAGGAGGGCCATGAGGATTTTAATCCTATAGTCAAGTTTGCTGTGATGGTGGTGCAGCCTTGTTGCTGGGATGGGGAGGCTGTGAGGTGGGGTGTGGGGAACATTTTAGCCCGAGGAAGGGTTAGCTGGTGAGGTGGATTTAGTGAGAGGGAAGAGCTGAGCGCTAGTTGCTCAGAGACGGAAAAGAAGTTTTGGTCAAAAGGGGCCCCTAGTGGGAGAGTCTGAGAACATGGCGGGTCCAGACGACTAGTATTTATAGTGTAGTCATAACTGTCCTTGTCTAGCTTTCTTATTACAAGGAAGCTTCTCTTTCACAGCAACTTGCCTGTACCTTCTCTTTTCCCTCCTCAAGCAGATGGTCCACTCCCTCTACTTTCATCTGATCTTCCCGCACTCCGTCATTCATTCTACGAAGCTTAACGCTTTTTCCTACAAAATCATCCTTCTGCCTCAGTATACCCCCTTCTACCCCAGACCTACCTTTTCTTCATTCTTAAAGGAAGAGCTATGCCCTCTTCTGCTGTAAAAGTTACCTCCATTTGTCCAGAAGAGCCTCTCTCTTCCTGCCTTCTGGGAAATGTGCTGCTTCATTGACATTTCCCTCCATCTCCAGCTCCTCAGTCCTTTTGTACTTCGAGTTACACACAGAGTTTTCAGGAGAGATCATGGATTTCATTATGGGCAGAAATGAATTAGAAGGAAATGAACCTCCTCAGGTCTTACTTCTTAAGCATTTTAATTTTTATCTAGTCTACTCTTCAGAATATGCTAGAAGATGGTTCCAAACAGTGGTTTTCAAACTGTGGAGCCCCAACAAGGGGAAGGGATACGTCACCACCCTTCTGAAAATAGGAGATTCTGCCTCTGTTTCAACTAGAGCTGCTCTTTCTAATTCTGATTAAGAATTCATTTGGGTAAAGTGTTTTGTGGTTTAAAGAAAGTGAACCATTGGTTTAAGAAATAAATCATGGCATGTACTTCCATGAGTTAAACCCACTCTATGTTAGCACCTTAGACTGTTTCATATAATGGAGAATCTAAAGGAATCTATATTATATTGTGGGTGGATTGCTTTCATAGCTCATCACTGGAAAGAGGTTAAAACATTACAAAGTAAAAATAGTCTTAAATAAAATTGTTTCTGTAAATAACTGACATAAAAATTTTGACCTAGTTGTCTCCAGAATGAGGCCTGTCTCCCAAAGGCTTCAGGCTGACCTCGAGGAAAATTTTGCAGTCTTCAGAAAAAAAGATGACCTGGCAAACATTCTGCTTGAAAGGAAGGCTGATTTCGGGCATCTTTTAGAAAGTGATGAAGCCATATATTGTGTAGCCAAGGAGAAAGTAATAGATCTGAATATTAATTTTTGTGTTTACACACAGACACATGTATTTGTAATTTTTTTATGATGTAAGTTATGTTCTTGAAAATAGTTCAGTCAGTTACTCCTTTTCTATTTGATAATGTAATAATACAGTTTTAGTGTTGTCAAGTTTAGATGTATCCACTAGATTTATTCCACAATGCCTAAGGCAGACTGATCACCAGATTTCCTTCCTCCCCTCTTACCTTTTGAAAAGGGTCTATAGGGGTGCACACGCATGCACTTGTAGGTGTGTGTACATGCACACTCATCACCAATGGCCCACGACCTTGGGCCCATCACTCTGCCTTTCCATTACTTTTCTGCATTAGAAAGAAGTGAAAGGTGGGTACCTCTGCCCCTCTAATTTTAACCCATTTAATATGGCTTATGCGTGGCCATTTGGAAGGCCTACCCTCTTGGTATTCACCCTCTGAAAATGCTTTTGATCCAGATATCTTAGTTTGCTTTTGATCAGATATCTCAGAAGCAAACTTCAAGACAAGGATTTGAATGCAAGTAGTTTATTTGGGATGAAGGTAGTGGAGTGGAAAAGTGAGACAAGGAGGAAAAGGTGACCAATGAAGGGTGAGTTACTAGCCAGCTCCCACTGTGGGCAACTGGTGCTTCATTCTGTGGGGGAAGATGTGGGAACCAGTGCAGAACACTTACCTTAGAGTTATGCCACCTGAGGGGTTAGGGAACTGGGGTATTTACATGCTGACTTCTTTAGTCTTTGCTTAAAGGCTGCTCTTGAGGCACATGTTGGTGGCAGAGCAGATTATAGTGACTGCAGAAGGCCTTAGGTAGGGAAATGGAGCTACTGGAAGTTGAAAGCCAGGAGGTGTGCCCTGAAGTGGCAAGGGAAGGAGAAATGGGTAGGGTACCAGTAGCATTCTCTACCCCAGGCTCCTGATGGAGCTTCATGACTTAAAGACAAGAGCAGCGTGGTCTCTGGGGCAGACTGACCCCTGCCCGACACCTTAGCAAGTATTCCTCAGTAATCTTTCATTCTATCTCCCTTCAAAAAGGCAAGGAAAAGCCAATCGCTCTTCTACATATTGTAGTCTTTCTTTAAAGACCACCTCCAGCACTTCTGTGTCCAAGTATTTTTAAGCCAGCACACCAAGAGCTACAGCTAAAAGGATCATTCTTGAAGTGCTGGCACCCATTATGCAGCAAGCATAGTGATAAGTGCTAGGGATACGGAAATGAGATGCATGGTCCCAGCCCAGGGGAGCTCTTGGGCTAGTGGGTAGTTATTGCATGGCCTACCTAGAGAGCCCTTTTAAGTGAGGAAGGACTTGAAGTGAATCAGCTCATCATCAAAATAATATGTTTGTGGGTGCTTTAGAATTTGGGTCAAACATTCTTCACTTTCAGACCATGACTCTGCCTTGTTGGCCTGAGTGACATCAGATGAAACAGCATTCAATCTCTCTGAGCCTCAGTTTCCTCAACTGTAAAATGGGGTAGCTAATACCTACTTCATGGGATTCTTTGAGAATTAAATGCAATAGCCTTGAGAAATGGACTGGATTTGGGTAGAAGAGAGGACAGGGGCATGGGAGAGGAGGAGGTCAATGGATAGGTCACTTAACTAGAGTAAGACGATAGACAAAGGTAGGAAAAGTGGATTTGGGGGCTTGATCATGGAGGACGTTGAATCTCAAGCTCCAGTAGTCCTTGGTATTTGCTGCAGAGACAGTGAGGTTTCAGTGTATCTCCGTCAGAAAGGCTGAGGGAAAGAGCTTCATTTAGTCTTTACCCTAATTGTTGTACTCTTGGCCAATTGAGCTATTCACAGGACTTAGAACTAAACCTTTAGGGAGCTTGGTTTTGTGCTCTCTTGAACCACAGACCCACAAATTCTAGATCCACATCTAGGACCACATAACCCTCTTGGCATGGTGGAGAGTTTGCTTAAGTGGAAACATATAAGAATTTAACACTAACATGACCAGACTTAGTGCTAATAAGTTCCAGATTTTAAACTATATTTTATTAGAATACATTAGTTGCTGGCCCATTTTTGGTGTTGGATGGGGAGACTAAGGCTCAACGAGGTAGCAGTCTCTTAATTATAAGTCAATTTTGTGAGAAGACTTAGATCTTATAGGGGTTCAGAAATTTCCTCTATTTATAATGCAGTCCATTATAAATTCCGGATTGGTGTTCCGGAAGGTTGATGAGAGAGAACCTTCCATTAGAAAATTAAGAATGTTTGCGGTTTCCAACTAACCTCTCTCATATGTTCCTTCGATCTTTGTCTTAAGCTGCCCATGTTTCCCATCTGGAGAATGTGTCAGAGGAGGAAATGAACAGACTCTTGGGAATAGTGTTGGATGTGGAATATCTCTTTACCTGTGTCCACAAGGAAGAAGATGCAGATACCAAACAAGTTTATTTCTACCTATTCAAGGTGAGATTTTAACATTTTAAAGGCTTTTCTTCTTTCTCTCCTTGTTCAAATGTGCTCAGTTTCTGTACACCAGGTCGTGGGTGGGAAGGCTCTCAGCTCATGATATGTTTGGCCCTCAGGGTTTGCTGAAGCATGCGTTTCTTCATGAAGGATTCTCTAAAATGATCCACCATAATGTTGAACACATCACTCTCCTTGAGAGCCTTCATACTTGTGTGCAAAGTTTAATATCTTTATTTGCTTACGCTAATAGATGTCTTTCCATCCACCCAACCATTCATTCATCCAGCAAATACTTATTGCACACCTGCTCTGTGCATGGCACTCATGTAGGCATGAGGCTTAGATTAGTGGGCAAAACAAAGTCCTTGCCCTCGTGGAGTTTACGATTCAGTAGAAGAGGCGGACAATCAACGAGTAAATAATATATTTGCAGGTGGTGATAAGTGCTGTGAAGAGAACTAAGTAGGGTAAGTGGAATCAGAATGGCAGGGATGGTGGTGGGTAGGGGACAGGATCATAAGGAAGGGCAGGTAGGAAAGGCCTCTCTGAAGAGATGACAGTTGAGCAGAAACCCGAGTGCGAGGAGAGGAGCCATCCCTGAAAAGGGCTGGGGGAAGAGCCTTCCAGACAGTGGAAAGAACAGGCATCTAGGCTGTGCACTGAGTGAGCTCAGTGTGATGTGGGAACAGCTAGGAGGCCAGCGTGGTGGAGCCCAATGAGCAAAGGGAGGTGGGAGGGGAATTGGTTGAAGGGGTGGCGCTAAGGCCTTGAGTCTTAGGCTTCAGGGGGAGGGATCAGGAATTTCCAGGTTTGTCTTGCCATCTTGCTGCTGCTCTCTGTGCCTCATTGACACCAGGCACTGATTGTTGTTACTGCTTCCCATAGCTGCCTCTTTCTGGCTCTCCTCAGCTCCGTTTGGGTCGTATCCATTCCCTTTCCATGGATACACGTCTCCCCGAGCTTCTGATTGCAGTCAGGACTGACAGATGTGAGAGGGAAACTGGTGGTGGAACCGATAGAAAACTTCAGGTTGCCAAAAATAGATTCATAAAGGAGGCTGACTGAAGGAATAATTTTACAAAAAAATAAACTTGCTGGGGCCGGCCTGGTGGCTCAAGCGGTTAAGTGCACGTGCTCCGCTGCAGCGGCCCGGGGTTCACCGGTTCGGATCCCAGGCGCGCACCGATGCACGGCTTGGCAAGCCATGCTGTGGCGGCGTCCCATATAAAGTAGAGGAAGATGGGCACGGATGTTAGCCCAGGGCCAGTCTTCCTCAGCAAAAAGAGGAGGATTGGCAGATGTTAGCTGAGGGCTGATTTTCCTCATACACACAAAAAAATAAATAGACCTGCTACTTGAGGGCGCTATTGATGATGTATTGTGTAACCCTTAGAAGGATCTTTAAAAACAAACACAAAAAACAAACTCAAAACAGAAAGCTCAGAGCTTACAGCCAGGAAAAGTTTGCCTCTGTTTTACATGACGAGGGCGGATCAGCTTTTCCATTGAGTTTCCTCTTTTGCTTTGGCTAATAGGAATCTCAGTGCAAATTTTGCGCCCAATTCCTATAGATTTTTTTTTTTTTTGGTCTGAATTTATTTGCTACATAATTTTCTCTTCTCCTCTTTTATTAACTTTTGTCTTTTATTGTACTAATGGGGGTTCTGGGTATGTAGGAGACAGGACTGGGAGGGAGAATTATATTTTTAAATTTCGGGGTCATGTGAGGATATTAACTCTAAAAAGGTTAATGGTGGGGGGGAGAAAGAGAGAGAGGAGTGAGGAGAGAGAGGAGTGAGGAGAGAGAGAGAGAAAGAGAGAGAGAACGAACGACTGAATTACGAACAACCGTTAGCAGGCACTAGGCTACTCCAGGTGACAACTTGTTGACATGGCTGTGAGGCCTGAGTCATCTCAATTGAACCCTGGCTGGTTCATACTGTTTAGATCTTCTCTGGAAAAAGATCTTAGCTGAAGAAAAACAACGTCTGCATGACTGCAGCTATTATTTGTCTGGGAACTAAGTTCCCTGGCAGTCCCCCACCACCCTGTTGGATGTGAAGGTGGTGTCAAGGTTTCCATCCTGTCAGCCTCCTCTTGATTCTGTTTATAACCAACCAAACAGGCCAGAAAGCATTGCTCTGCTTTGAGGTACATTTTCTCTCTCTGTTTCTTACCTTCCTCATCTTTAACAGTGCTAATATATTTCCTTGTGGGAACAAAATCCAAAATATTCAGCCTTCTCCCCACTCCCTCCCCGTCAAAATTATTCCTTGGGCAAGTGGGTTATAAATCATCCTTTCCTTAGCTTTTGAAAGGCAGTTCCTGTGTCTCATGTGTCAATAATTAAATTAAAATATATTATACACTTTAGTAGCATTTAAAAAACTTCAGTCTTAGATGTTGAAAATAAACTCAATGAAAAGCTGTTTCCTAAAGCTCATTTTATCCTGTTAATGTGACCCTGGAGCCCGGTTATATGAGTTTAAATCCTTACTAAATGTGACCCCCCCCGGATTTCCTTCTCTGTACGATACAGACAATAACATTACCTACCTCAAAAGGTTGTTGAGTATTAAATGAGGTAATACGTATAAAGAACTATAAAGAGTGCCTGGCAAAGGTAAGGATGCAAATGCTTGCTGCTGTTATTAAAAGTTTTTTATATGCCCTCTTATCCCAGCTCCATCCTTTTGTAGATGAAGAAACTGAGATTCAACATCTCCCCAGTCCAGCAGTTTATGTCCAAATTGAAACCCCCAATGGGTCCAGTTGCCAAATGGTCTAATTTTAACTGGGCAAAAAAAGTAGGCAGCCAGAATTATTTGTATTTAAATTTTATGATCAATCTTTATATATCCTTAGAAATGCATACGGTGACTTCAGCATTTATTTTTGTAAAGATGGGCGTAATACATTGAAAGGTCAGCCAACGCCACGTGTTAATAATGTATGTGGCGCACCTAGAGGGAATTGAGGCCCTTGTAAGACGCAGCCCAGTGGGGACACATGACGATCTTCAGTCTTGGGGGTTCTTCCATTTCCATTAACTCCTCGGAGGATGGATGCCATATTTTGTTTCTATTGAAGAGGCAATAAGTGGAGAAAGGAGGGAAGATGTAACTTAAATAAATACGTGGTCGTGTATCATAACTGGCCCACATGTAAAGAAGATCCAAGCAAATGTTGAAGGTAAAGAATTTCAATGTCAGATTTATTTTCAAATTGTCTGGATTAGTGGCTCTGTGTTCACTTTTCTCTCTCATATTTGCTCTTTGAGGGCTTTAAATTCCAGTGGCAGGGATTAAGAGCAGTGTTTTGTTTTGTGGGCATTGAGATGCCAGAACACTTGGCCTGCATTCTGCAGATGGAGAGGAAATGAAAAAAGACCGTAACAGTGAAAGTTGCCAATTGAGAGCCCTGCAGAATTCCTTCCCAAAGAGCCTGGGCCCTTGATTATGCATATGACTTACAGCTGCTACAGACAGTCCCTCTGCCCGGCCTCATTTGTGCAGAATGGACCTCGGCCTTTTAGGGGTTTAAATAAGACCCTCCAGAGCATCAGCACACCTGCAGTGGCCTAGATGGGCATGTGCAAAGTGTGCATGATGCATACTAAGCCTCTGGGTCAGTGGAAGCCAGAAACAGGAGGGAGAAGGGAAAGTGAGTTGCATAGAGGTGTCTGGTAGCCACTCTGGGTGCTCCAGGCTGCCCAGAGCAGAAAGGTGTCTAGTTCTCAGAGCTCTGGTCATGGGTATGAAGGCAAACTTGGGTTACCTGGTAGTCACCCATTTTATTGATTTAAGGATTTATTTACATGTAGTAGAGATAAATAGAATATGGTGACTTCTCTTCAAAGGCTGTGTGTGTGTGTGTGAGAGAGAGAGAAAGAGAGAGAGAGAGAGAGACAATGATTGATTTTTTTTTCTTTTAATGATTTCTTTGTAGCTCTTGAGAAAGTCTATTTTACAAAGAGGAAAACCTGTGGTTGAAGGCTCTTTGGAGAAGAAACCCCCATTTGAAAAGCCTAGTATTGAACAGGTAAAAAGAGAAGCCCTTTGTTATTGCTTTAAGGCTGAACAAACCTTCTAATCTTCCTTCCTTCCTCCATCCCTGGCTTAGAGATGGTCACAAGTTTGTAGAAATTGTTTCAGATCAGAAGTGAATACTTAGTTTAATAAGTGATTTAGCTGTTTTGTCTTTTAGGGTTGCTGTATATTCAGAATTCACTGTGTGTTTGAGGAAGAAAAAAATTAAGTAGAGCATGTAGTTCGTAAGAACACATGAAATGTGCTTTTTCTTGGTGTTGATGTTTTAAAATAAAGTCTTTGTCCTTTTGTTTGGCACTGTCTGAAAAAGCCTATTGAGGTGAGGGAATTCAGTAGCAATGTGAAAAACATTGTAAGTCAAGCAAAAAAACACAAAAAAGAAATGAGATTTTGTATCCAGAAATTGACTTCCTGCTACATTATGATTCCTGGAAAGAAACCAATTTACACGGGAATCTGTTGACACATATAGACTTTTTCTGGTAGGTGTTGTCAGTATCTCTCATCAGCATCACTTTTTAGCTTATCATTGTTTGGCTAAATAAATCTCTGATACTCTTGACTAAATTTCTTGATGAGAATGATTACGGAAGACATGATATCAGAGTCTTTACAAATACAAATAAATGTATTTTTATCAGTCAGTTTTCAGTAGAAGAAATTTTAGTTTGTCTCCAAACCCTGTTAAATAAGAATTCATTGTTCTATTATTTGAAATTAGATTAGATGAGAGTGTTCTGCAGAAAGATTAAATTAATTCACAGATTTCTTTTAAAAGCTCATAATTTTGAATAAGAAATTTTTTCTTTTTGGTAAACTTGCTGAATTGATAGAGTGATAGTAAAGAGTTTAAATTCTAATGGTTTAAGTTCAATGGAAGGCACGCCAGCTGCCTTTTGATTAAAATTTTGGTAATGTAAAAACATAATATTTATCCAAGAACTTCATTATACATGACCTACTGTGTTGATACTACAGCAAGAATTATTCTGCAAAATAGTCATATTTTATTGTTTAAGGGGTTTTGACCTTTTCAGTCCATGATTTTGATTTGTCTCTTTAATGCTTCAGGATTGCAGCAGGCATAGAATTGCAACTCACAGCCTCTCTGTCTTGTCACTTTTCATCCATTGTGATCTAAGGCATGATTCCCTCTGGGCATTCTTGTTTTCAAATAGGGACAAGGAAGAGATTTTTGTGAATAGAGAAATGTCTGTTCTTTTGCTAAAAACCAACAATGGTGCTGACGGTGTGGGTGTTCAGAATTAGTGTGATCACGTAGCTGCATGAATAAATCGCTTTTCCTCCTTTTAAGGGTGTGAATAACTTTGTACAGTACAAGTTTAGTCACCTGCCATCCAAAGAACAGCAAACAATAGTTGAGTTGGCAAAGATGTTCTTAAACCGCATCAACTATTGGCATCTGGAGGCACCATCTCAACGACGACTGCGATCTCCCAATGACGATATTTCTGGATACAAAGAGAACTACACAAGGTAATCAGATGACCCGTTCTTTCCCTTTGGTCCCCTAGAGCACAGTTGCAGACATAAAATTGCTACTTGTCTCTGGAAGCAGAGGGTTGCCCAGTTATCATTGTGACTCCATCAATTCAGAGAGAAAGTCTCTATAATTTAACTCCCCAGACTTCTACTTTTCGTTAATATTATGATGTTTTGGGGGTGAAGGATCCAAACTATCTAGACCTGTACTATCCAATACAGTAGTTGCTAGCCACATGTGGCTTTTGAGCACTTGAAATGTAGCTAGTATGAATTCAGATTTCTAAGACTGTACAAAAAAAAAGAATGTGAAATATTTCATTAATAGTTTTTATATTGATTACATGTTGAAATGATAAAAAATATATTCAAGTTAATTTCACCTGTTTCTTTTTACCTTTTAAATGTGACTACAGGAAAATTTTAAATTACATATGTAGCTTGCGTTATAGCTCTGTTAAGGATTGCTGATCTAGATAACTATACTATGCCTTTGTAATTATTATATAGAGACCTCACTCATTAAAAAAAAATGCAATGACCATGAATATAGTAATGTTAAAGAATTTTTTTAAAGAAGGAAAGGTTACCCTAGTCCCAGCACCATGATGGAACTAATATCGTTATACATAAGACCTTCTATAAGGTCTTGGCTTCTTCAAATAAATATTTTGCATTAGTTAGAATGAAAGAAAATACAGAATTTGCATCCTTTTTGTCTCCCTACTTAACATCATATCAAACATTTTACTGGTTACATTATAGCCCATTGAGTTGTTGTACCGTAATTTACTTAACCATTTCCCTATTGGTGGACATCGAACTCTGCAGATATTATTAGATTGCAGATATATTTTTTTCTAAAGTGGGACTTTACTTTTATTGCTTATGAACTGCAGAATAATGGAATTAACTTTAAAAATCTTAAACATGGGCCATACAAAATAGAATGACCTACATTTATCTTCATTTAAGTAAGAGAGCAACTTGGATTATCCATTCTATTCACCTTTTTTATAACTTTTCCACATTTATATTTGATAGGCACATCAAGCTTGTTTCAGGGGGCATTACGGAGCTTTAATATATGTATATAATATCCTGATTTAAAGTAGGCAGTGTTTTGTTGATAGGCTATAAAGACCAGTTGTACCCAGGTTATTTTCTGTAACAGCAGATGACGTATAGGAATGGGTATAGTTTAAGATAAGCTTTCCTCTCTGATCACTGACCTGATTTCATGAGAAATAGCCCCTTTCCGTCTCCTCCCCCATTTTACAATATACACAATTTGAGATAAAGTATTTTCCCTTAATAATCAACTTATATAGAAATGCAGAATTCTTCAAAATCCATTTTTTAAATTGTATTTTCATTTCTACACCTTCATGTCAGAGTTTTACATTAACAGTAGTTCCTATATTATTGTAATTGTTGTTTATAATGAGTTGAGATAATAAATCTCTCAAAAATATATATCTTTTTGCCCCATCTGTGAACAATTGACGAAGCTGAATATTTGTCAGAACCAAACCCCTTAAAGTATTTGCCAGTCTTAGCAGAGGAAAAATTGTTTCATCAAGGAGAAGAATTAAATGTGAAGCAGCGTGAGAGGTATTACTATATTTTAGAAAACAGAATAAAAATACCATGTAGCACTTGGGAATTACCGAGAAATGGGTAGCACTTACAAATACTTAAGGAGTAATAAAAATAGAAATTGAGCTTTGGTAAGGGCGATGCGTTTGAATCATGGCTCTATCCCTCCCTAGTTCTGTGCACTTTAGACCAGTCGCCTCACCTCCTTGACCTTCAGTTTTTGCCTCTGTCCAAGTCTCATGAGTGTTGTGAGTGTTCCATGAGGTGGTTTGTGCGTAGTGTCTGGCACACAGAACAAGCGCTGGGGAAGATGCTAGTCATCGTTTTCCTCCCACACACGTTCTCTAAAACTCAGTCACTGCCAACGTAGGACTCTTAAGCTAGAGCATGTACAATGGAACGAGAGTGTAATTACTTGAATATCCGTTTAGAAATTAAGATAACAGGGAATAGAAAGATAGCAGCAGAGTTCTTTCTGGCTCAGCATCCTGAGGCAGCAGCTGCAGGTGGAAGAGGGGTGTCTGACAATGGTGGAGAGAAACCGGCTGAGAGACTGAAATGAATACGCCCCGATGAGTTCTGAAACCTGCTGATTTCTAGGTGGAACAGAGACCAAGAGCCTCTGTTAATAATAAATAAGGAAATGAAGGTAGACAACACTCACCTCCCCCGCCTTCCCCTCATGACACCATGTTGACAAAGAAAGGGAAGTAGAGAGAAACAACCTTGAAAATGATGAGAATCAATCATTGTTTCAGAGTAAAACCTCACTGTCATGAGCACTTTGGAGTTTATAAAAACCACACAACACTACAACATGGTGTCTCGCTGATACTAATCTTCTCAAAGATGGGTAATATTACAGGCTGCAGGCACCACTAGGCTTATATCTTGATATGTAAGTGAACCTCAGGACCTGTAATACCGGTTCAGCATATAATTTACAGCAGTTGTAGCAATTAGAACAAAGGGGCCGAAAACTTCTAGGGCACACATCAGCATGAAAATGGGGTGAAATAGCATTCTCTGTGGAAAAGACTGGACTCAGAAAATCATTGTGTTCATTACAGAGCTAACCTGTGAAAATTTACCCAAAAAAAATTAAACACAGATTGAACAGTAGAACTGCTTAAATTACTTATAGTCTCTGTTGAGTAAAGGAAAATGTAAATATTTTATATATTGAAAACATATTAATGTTAACATATGTACTTAATAATTAATGTAAGTATATATTAAGTATACATTATATATGTCCCCCAGAAGTCACTGTGATTTTAGAAAAAAAATCTGGACAAATTTTTTAAAGTTCCTTGAATTTCGTGATGGTGCCCTAATATAATTCCACAGAGAAATAACTTGAAAATAAAGTGTGAGAAGAATATGACTTCTTAAAATACATCTGACCAACAGAATCTGCTAAAGGAAAGTGGCAAATAATTAGTCTTAGATTCTGAGTCATGCAGAACTTCTGAAAGTTAGAGGTCACCCTTGTAATGGGAAGATGTTTTGTAAGAACACAGGGCAAGTTAGATAAAACTAAGTTGATTTTGGTGAAACAGTTTTATGTAACCATTGTTCTATGAAGTATAGCCTGTGACCGTGCTTACTGAGCATTCATAATTAGGCATGGGTCTAGGACGATATTTTTCAGGAAGCCTGGAAAGAACAGTGAACTAGGGGACAGGAGACCCATCTTCTAGTCTGGACTCTAATAGTAGCTACATTTAAAAAAGTAAATAGACACAGGACATTTATAATGTTTTATTTGACCTAATATATAAAAATATTATCATTTCACTGTGGAATCAATATGAAAAATTATTAATGATGTATTTTTACGTTCTTTTTATTGTAGTAAGTCATCCAAATCCAGTGTGTATTTTATACTTATGGCACATCTCAATTCAGTCCCTAAATTTTAAATAGTTAAAGCTAAATGGAGTCCTATCAAAACAATAACATTGTATTTAGTGGAAAAATATTTCACACTGTTTCCATTTAAGAATAAATTTTAAATTGATTAAAATTAAATAACATTACAAATTAAGCTTGTCAGTTGTACTAGCCACATTTCAAGTGTTCAGTAGTTACATGTGGCTGGTGGCTACTATATCAGCACAGAAAATAGAATATTCCCATCATCATAGACAATACTGGTCTAAATCCTTAAATCCTTAAATCTTCCATTGCAAAAGATTGGACATTTTTTTTTGTGAGGAAAATTAACCCTGAGCTAACATCCGTTGCCAATCTTCCTCTTTTTGCTGAGGAAGACTGGCCCTGGGCTAACATCCGTGCTCATCTTCCTCTATATGGGATGCCGCCACAGCATGGCTTGACAGCAGTGCATTGATCTGCGCTGGGGATCTGAACCCGTGAACCCCGGGCCGCGAAGCGGAGCATGCTAACTTAACTGCTACACCACCGGGCCAGGCCCAGGACATATTTTTAATATTAAGACTTACAAATTGTCTTGTGATAGCCTAAGTCTCATGAAATAGAACTGATTATTAAGGTTTGTGACTATTTAACTCTTACATTTGTAATTTCATAATTACTTGGGAAAAATAAGTAATTAATTTAAAAAAAGAAACTTCATTAGAAGAAAGAAGTAAAAATTTGCTGTCATAAACAACAAAGAAAATTTTTGCATGAACTTATGTTCATTTTAAGTTAATGCAAAATAAACTTCACAGTGTTTCATTCCACAAAACAATTTCACTATTCCGTCTTTGTAATGACACCTTCTGTTATTTGGGGAGGTGTTATAGTCTCTATAAATACTAAAAGACTACTACTGTGAATAAAACCTTACTATAATTAAAAATATTAATAATTAGTCACTTAGGAGCTGGCCTCCCTTCGGCTCCACATATTCTTTTAACTTCATTAAGTAGCCGCAGACTAACATCCAGTAAAGACTGGCCTTGATGATGATGAATTTCTATATGAAGTGCCTTATGAATTACAAAATAAATGCACTACCTAGCTTTTTCTGCTACCAAGATCACTGTTTCTGACTTGACAAGATACAACACAGCACTTAAGATGCCCGTTTGGGTACTGTAATCATAAAATGGCATTTGGGTGTAAATTATTAGGACAGAAAAGTTGAGAGAAGAATAGAAATAGTAGCAGGGTTTTCAGGTTAATTTTGAATCTAGGCAGATGAACTAACACTAATGAAGGTTTACTTCCCAAAAGATGAAATAGCACCACCACCACCACACACAGAGGGGATATATGCAGTAATACAAAAAAAGATAAAAAATAAGTCAATAAGGGGCCGGCCTGTGGGTAGTAGTTAAGTTTGGCGCACTCCGCTTTGGCGGCCCGGGTTCGCGGGTTCGGATCCCAGGCACAGACATCTATCACTGGTCAGCCATGCTATAGCGGCGACCTACGTGCAAAATAGAGGAAGACTGGCACGCATGTTAGCTCAGGGCTAATCTTCTTCCAGCAAAGGGAGAAGAAGGTTAGCAACAGATGTTAGCTCAGGACGAGTCTTCCTCAGCAAAAAAAAAAAAAAAAAAAAAAAAAATAAGCATGAGTAAATTAGCATTATTCCACTGTTTATTAAGGGGTTGAAAGTTCCTCAGGAGCTTCCTCTAGCAGTATGGGCACATGAGAGCACTTTCCCCGCCTTAAAGGAGACGAGGAAGGCACACAGGGAGGAGAGGTTTTATTTTTGGAAAGCACTCGTGTCCTGGAAGAGGATGATTTTGGATCTGCTCCCAAGGAATAAGGATCTGTGCACTGAAGCCTCTGACGCTTCCCTGGTCTGGTGCCGCCCTCTGTGACCCCACTGTAAATTCGTGTTGTCGGAGCCTGGGAATTTCAGACCTTGCATCTCTGGGAGACCAGAAAGAAAACGGGTTGATTTTGAATAGACTTTCATTTTCTAGGTTCTCTTGGCTGGAAGAGCTTTCTCAATTATATGCCCTACATAGGCAGCGTGCCCCAGAGCTGTGGTCAGATCTCAAGAAATCCCCTGGTTTCCCTCTGGGCCTGGGCACTCTTCCAACCTCGTGCAATGCCAAAGCACATTTTTGACTTTGAGTGTGAGTCATTGAGAAACGTACCTAAGCGACAGATGGTGGAAGCTTATTACTTCCTGCGTTTTGACTGAGTTTTGAACAGTCTTGAAGATCTTTATCTTCCCACCAAAGCTTCGGGGGTATGTGAGTGCTGCGTAGGCATTTTAAAGAAACCTTAGATTTTACTCAGAGGACTAGATGGTGGAAATCTGATTCTTTCGCAAAAGGGACTTCCTCAGCTGCCCTTTTAATTTCTCCTTTTCTTTAAACTACTGTTTATGTGCCAGAAACTCGAATCGCACTATGCCCTGTCCACGCAGTATCTCATATAATGCTTATAACAATCCAATGAAGTAGGTCTTGTTGTTGCCCCCATTTTGCAGGTGGGGAAATGTAGACTTAAGAACATAATTAAATTTCCATTGTCCTGCAGCCAGTTAAGTGGCAAAGCAGGAATCTGATCCCAGGGCTTTCTGACTGCAGGACTCATGGCCTGATGCCGCAGAATGGAATGATTTTACTAGAATTGGACCCAAGTGGTTGTGTAAGGGTGAGCTAATCTAATTCTCAAGTTGTGCTAGCTGGTAGGGATACTGTTGCTTGTCATTGCAGACCCAGTTTCTTCTGCTGTGGTTAATAGTATGAGAGTAACCGTAATTAGATGTTCCAGATGATCTGGGGGTTTAAGGGATATTGATGGTGCTTGTCTCCTCTTGTTGCAGGTGGCTGTGTTATTGCAACGTGCCACAGTTCTGTGACAGTCTACCTCGGTATGAAACCACCAAGGTGTTTGGGAGAACACTGCTTCGCTCCGTCTTCACCGTTATGAGGCGACAACTCCTGGAACAAGCAAGACAGGAAAAAGACAAACTACCACTCGAGAAACGAACTCTAATCCTCACCCATTTCCCAAAGTAAGGGAGCGCTCCTGAGGGTCTTTGTTTGATGCCAAGGCTTGAGGTTAATAGATCCATGCCAAAGCCAGCATCAGTAACAAGATCAGGAATGATAGAGGAGGGAGAAGGGACTGCCTCCTTCTCAGCTCCCTTTGGGAGTTTTCTTGGGTATTTTCCAAGCCATCTATTGTTAGCTTGACTTTGTGTTGACTGCACTCATGGCTCCCTTAGCACCACCTCATCGCACCGGGGTCATTGTCTCTGAGTCTCACAGAATGGGGTAGTGCTTTGTTTTGTGTCTTCAGCTGCCAGGAAGCCAGAGGAGGATGGGGGAGAGTGTGTAGAAGCAGTTTCCATCTACCCAGAAGTGGGACAAGAGAACTCAAGTGGCTGGTGTTTTCCATCCTAGATCTCCAACCTTTTCTAAGACTGGTGAATCCCTCCTGCCTCAGCTGTAGTAGGCCTGCCCCCTCACTCTTGTACGCTCGACCCCAAGAACTGGGCTGGACAGGAATAGAGAGGGAGGCCTCCTTCAGAATGATCTTTGTACCTCTATACTCAGTTTCTTGTGGAATATACATATTCTTGTGCACTTTGCTGCTTGCACCTGCCAGACCGCCAACACATAACCATTTAAATATTTTTCAAATGAAGGAAATGTATCAAAGAAATAGGAAGTTGCAGGGCTGCACCATTGGCCTTGGAAGTGCATTTTCAATGCCAAGAACCAAAAATTTAACCTAAGAGGCTGGCTGCTGGTAAGAGGGGCTGAGGATGCAGTTGATGACTTACCATGGAGCAATGACAGCAAGACTTGAATGAGACAGTTCATTTTGTAGTAGGCATGCTGCCTAGAGGAGCGCTTGGTGAGGGAGGTAGACGTTAAAATTTGAAAAGGCTGTCTAGGTGTGACAGAACCTTCCTTCCCCATGCCGTTGAGAACTGCTGATATAGAGAATAGAGTTTAAGAGAGCAGGTGTTATATTCTTTGACCAAAGATTGATGAAAACCTGTTTTGAGAAACTAGATTTTTATTCTTATTACTATTACTGGATTACCCAATTTGTGTCTCAGGAAAGATAATTTTAATTTTTAAAAATAAGTTTGGTCCAAAACAACAACAAAAATTCTTTTCTGAAAGAAATTGACAGAAAATTTCTTTGCAGTTTAACACAAATCTTAAACCTTAGGTAGAGGATGTCATGGATAATTCTAATGAGCTTTAGCTAAACACCCAATATTGGCACATAAATCCTAGCGTCCTGATTTTCAGTATTTTCTTAAGGCAGTCAGCACATGAGACTGAGGTGTGACGTGAACATTTTGGTATTCCAGGGAAGAAGATTCAGAAGCACTTAAACTGCAGTTTGAGTGTTGCTCCTAAATGGGTTGTGAACTCCAGGCAGGCTCATTATTTCAGTAGCTGCCTTTTAACTGGTCTAAGCTCTTTTCCTTAGAGACTAAAGCAATTTTCTCACTTATTTCTCTATTACATTTGCCACATAAGCAGCATTCTATGTTTCCAGATTATAGTTGTCATTCTGTCTCTAAGCCAGGGGACAAAGAGGACCCTCCTCCCTCATACACACACACCTTTTATGGTGCTAAAAGAGAAATTTTAATTACCTTGCATAGTAACAATTTTTTTCCATAGCAAATTCATTTTACTGCTTGCAGATATTTGCTAATTATAGTGTGTTTTGTTCCTTCAACCCGTAGTTCTGGCATGCTTATGCTGTTGAGCTGAAGAATCAATGCTGCTTTCTTTTCTACTGTATTACTAATGGTAGGGTAAAACTACCACCCACTTCTCCTGTTAAGTCCCTTTTCATTGACTATGACAACATTTGAGGCTCTTAGGGATTTATACTTAACAGATTTGGCAGCAGAATCACATCTGCCGAGGCCTGAGGTGCTGTTTGAGTCTTGGGCGCTGTCTCAACGGGAGAGCTGCAGCCCGCCTCACACCACCTGGTGAGGTCGCCGTGATGCTCAGATGCGTTTTCGTGGCTTACATCCTTGTCTGCCTGCTCTTCGTGTGTTGTCCTTTCTTCCACTTGGCTTTAACTTGTGCCTTCTCCTTCATCCACCTACTTACAAGGTTGTTTTTAAAAAGGTTTAGTATCTATATTTCATTCTAAAAGTTATAAATGCACATGTCGATGAAAATACGGTTGAGAGAGAACAAAGAAGCAAAAGACCACCCATAGCCCTGCCACTCTGAACTGCCTTTAGTGTTTTTAGATATTTCTGTTTTTCTCCATGTATTGTGTTCTTTTATTCAACATGCAATTTTGTATCCTATATATATAAACAAGCACTTTCTCATGTCGTTATATGAGACTGTTCTTTATTATAATGAAATAACTGTATATATGTATAAGCATATGTAATACACACACACACACACACACAAGTAATTCTTTTCCTAAATTATTAATGGCATTCTTTGGTGAGTCTCTGCAGGGCTTTGTGAAGAGTGTTCTGATCATATAATTACTGATAAAGAAGGAGCCTAGAAAAGGAAGTTTTACTTCCATGATGAAGGGCAGTTGGGGAAATCTTGAGGGCTGTGTAAGGGTCAGGCAGGGTCTGCTTAGGAAGAGGGGAAATGCATCACAAACCTCTCTCATCAGCACGATCAGAATGTGATTGTGGAGGTTTTACCTCCTGTTGCTGTCAGTCTTTCTGTGTTTGGTGAGAAACATACGAAAGTGTTTTAAAACATAAGTTGATGGCTTTTTAGCAAGAAGAAGTGACTCATGCCATTTCTATAAACCATGAATTAACTATCGAGTGCGGGTAAGTATACACTCAAATAGTACCTTGTTCTTAAATCTTCTGACTATGAGCAGCAAGTCAGAAGACCTCCAGGACCTTTTCCCACCTGTTTTCACTTCCAAAAAACCAAGCTCTCCCTCCACTGAAACCACCTAAAATCTTGCAGGATTTGATAAATGAGAAGAATAGTGGTACTTTCAGTAATAGTGAGGATGATGGTGATACAGATCCTTGATCACTTATGCAAAACCTTGGTACTAGATATGTTTCACAATTCAAAATTTAAAAAATTGTATAAGCGTAATATTACACATGTGCTATATACCATAGCTCTGGGTGTGGGAGCAATTCCCCCAAATCAAATACATTTGTAATTATAAAGACAATAAATAGCCTTATGTATGTTCAGGTCAGATTTTGTTGTCAAATGGGTTATGGAAAATCTTTCTTTAAGGGCTTTTGGGTTTCAAAATTTCAGAGAAGGGCTAGCGGACTTATCATAGCTATCCTTTATTGCATCATTACTTCATGAGGGCAAGGTGGTTGTTTTGTTCACTCTGTCCTTCCGGCACCTAACACAGTGCCTGGCACAAGGTAGGCATTCAATCAGTATTTGTCGAATGAATGAATGGAGCACTTACTAGGGGTAAGGCACCATTTTAAGCATCACATTAGCTTATTCCTCACTACCACCTTATGCAGGAACAGTTTCTTGTAAAAGAAGAAACTGAGGAAGAGGAAAGTTAAGAATTTGTTCCAAAGCCACACAAATAATAAGTGGTGAGCTTGGCAAATGGATTCTGGAGCCCAAGCTCTTAGCTGTTATTCTATACCCCTCCACTAGAATTAATGTGCCTTAAAAAGAAGCTTGCAGGAAGATATTCTAGTACCAGAAGTATAGATTTGTGTTGGTATTTAATCATAGTTCTTCAATTTTCTTGTACATAAGAATCATCTAAGGGACTTATCAAAATTGGGTTACCCCGGGCCCATTCTCATAGACTGATTCAGTAAGCCTAGGTGGGGTTAGGGTATCGGGTGATTTCTATGGACCCCCAAACTTGAGATCTATTTGGTTTATAATATGACAGGAAGTATAGTAATTAATCACTGGTTCTAATCTTGGCCCTGCAATTTACTAGTTGTGGAAATTTGTACCAGTTATTTAACCTCTCTGTGTCTTAAGTTTTTTCATCTGTAAAATTGGTATAATAATGGATCCTATCTCATAGGGTTATTATGAAGATATACATCAACCACCTACACCAATGTCTATTATAGTAAAAGCTATATATGTGTGATAAATAAAAATAAAATATGTAACTCATTAGGTTGATGTGAGGATTCAGTCAGCAGTTCTTAGAACAGTGCAGGCACATAGCAAGCACACCATAAATATTAGCAACTTTTGTGATGGTAATGACAGTAACATTGACAGCTACATGGAGGACTGAAATCTTGCTCTGGGATGCATTGCCACTGATGTGATAATCTGTGTCTATGTTGTGTTAATCTCTGCAGAGGCAAAAGAGAATAAATTTGTAGAAATGCATTTCTGTATTTGAATATACCAGGGCTGCCCAACTACATCATCCTTTGAGTCATAATCCACTAGCATATGTCTGAGTTGGAGCTGAGATGCTGATGTCCAGGTGATTGCCATAGATGGTCAGGGCTTTTGTCCCTCTAGTTATACATCAGTGTTTGAGCCTACTTTTGCTTTTTTTCTTGTGTCTAGGTTTCTGTCTATGTTAGAAGAAGAAGTTTATAGTCAAAACTCTCCCATCTGGGATCAGGATTTTCTCTCAGCCTCTTCCAGAAGCAGCCAGCTAGGAATCCAAACAGGTAAATTTCTTTTTGCATGAATCAGAGAACAACCAGAAAATGTTAGTTGCAGCTCACTCTGCATTTATTTGTGTGTTTCATCGAGAAATTGAAGACCAGAGCCAGCAAAAAAGGTAAACACGTTGGCAAATCTTGCATCTGCATCTCTATCAATGAGGAGAGCGGGTGCAAATCAAACAGTTAAAAGAACAACGATTGTGCCTACTGTTGGATTTACTTGGCTTGCACATTACAGTTTTATGGGAAGTGTAAGATAACAGGCAGCTCAGCTCTGGAGTCCAATGCTTGCTCTTTTTAAAGAGCCATCTCGGTCAATGGCCAGATATGCCCAAGCATCTAGTCTCAGTCTGGTTTCTTAATCTATGATGTCTGTTCTGTGCATCAAGTCGTTATCATGGGTAATGGTAGGATGTGAGTGGAAGAGAGCAGTCTTGAGTCTCAGGATGTGAAGTACTTCCCAGTGGGGCCAGGGCATCCTTGCCATTGCCTGAGTCACCAGTGGCATTAACTGGCATTTTGTGAGGAAGGAAGAATAACACTGATGTCAGAGAGAGGATCTGAATTCCTGCCTTTGACACTAGGAAGACCCGGAGAAGTTTGGTAAGAGATGCCAGATGGTAATTTATATGTGCCCTGGAGAAAGACAGAATGCAGAATTTTGATGTCAGAGTTTTTAGTAGGGCTCTAGCTCAGTGTGTAATATGGAGGCTCATGAGTATCACCGCCAGCAAAGGTAAGTTCATTCTTGCTATTTTTTCCAAAAAAAATTTTACGTACAGTAAAAGTCATCCTTTTTAGTATATGGTTCTGTGAGTTCTGACAAACACATACAGTTGTGTAACCACCACTACTATCAACATATACAACAGTTGCATCACTCCAGAAAATTCCTTTGTATCCCTTTGTAGTCTATTCATCGCCATACCCCCAGCCCTGGCAACCACTGATTTGTTTTTTGTTCCTATAGTTTTGCCTTTTCTAGAACATCATATAAATGGAATCATAGTACCTGGCTTTTGAGTCTGGCTTCTTTCACTCAGCACAATATATTTGAGAAGGTGATTAAAAATTTTTTTTTCATCTAGAGCCCCAGTTTGGATGTAAATATAATTAAATCCTTACAAAACAGAGTTCTTAGGGAATGAGGTATTTTGGTTTGGTTCAAACCCTTTTTGTTTGAATTCTTATTACTAAAAACGTGTCAAAACATCTGTGTGTGCCTTTTTTTTTTTTTTTTGACCGCAAGTCGTAGAATATAATTTCATATTTCTCTCATCCAACACCTGTAGTGCTTTGGGGCTTTTCTGTGCATATTACATGCTCTCTCGAGACTTGAGCTGTCAGAATACACTGGACATGTTCTCTGTGGTGACTGGGCATATCCTCTGTATTGCTCTCCCTCTCCCTGTGCTGTTCACCATATTGTTGTCTTACCTTGCTTTCAAATGACATCTTTCCCACAGGCTTTTTCCTAATTCCTCCCATGCCCTCCAGCAAGGACTGGATCTCCTTCCTTCCAGACTTTTACAGAACCTTGAATATATCCTATCCTTGGTTCTTAAACTTGGCTGCACGGTGATTTAAAATAGTACTGATTTCTGAGTCCCTTCCCAAGAGAGTGTGATGTAATTGGCCTAAGGTGTGGCCTGGACATCGAGACTTCTAAAAGTGATTCTGATGTGCAGCAATATTTGAGAACTACTGTGTCCTACAACACCTACCTAAGGCTCTCCTAGCCCCATTTTTTCTGTATGTCTTCTCTCTCCTATGAGTATGACTCCTGGATGGTCAGAGACCCAGTTTTGCACAATAACAGTAGCTGATACTTCCAATAAGTGCTTGCCTGTGAAGTTTGCTTCATATTTTTAAGCCTTAGTGAGAACCCTGAGAAGTTGAAATTGTTATCTCCTTTATATAGATGAGAAATAGAAACTCAGAGAGGAGCAACAAGGTATCCAAGATCAGAGCTTATAAATAACGGAACTGGGTTTCATACCCGGGTCTAATTCCTAGCTACGATACTACGTTAAGAGCCAGAGTTCTAACCACTACGTTGCACTGCTTCTGTGTGCTTGCAGAGGTGCAAGCAAATGCTTGTGGAAGGAATGAGTGAAGAATATGGTTTCCTCTTTCAGAGAAGGGGACACCAAAGCTATTCAACAGGGTCAACTTAGTTCTTTGCTGGAGGGTCTTCTGGAGAGGATTTCTCTCTATGTGAAAACTCCCCTTGACTCTCACCTGCTCAGAATGCTTTCCAGTCTGTTCAACTTCCGGCTCATTATCTGTAGTAGCACAGGCTAGAGAAGGCAGAGGTTGTCTCTGAGCCTCTGGGAATTTCATGTTTATTTCTGTTGCTAAGGTTGCAACCCAGTTAAACTGGACTGTGCTCTTCAGTATTAACCTGAAGCCATCAGAAGCGGGCTGTTTTCTGTTCTACTATAATTGCAGTGTGTTCTCTGGGGGAGAAGAAGAATGTAATCATCTACTTAATTGGCATGTCTGCACGTCTATGCAACTGTGATAAATGACATTCATAATGATGGCTCTGAAGTTTTGCAAGATACTCAGATGTCTTCGGAATCACCAGAGCTTCCTCTTTGTGGAGAATCTCTCTAGTGTCCTTTGAAATTTGGAAGCCGTTTGCTGGAATGAAAACCCTATAGCCTGGCGCTTTAGTATATCCTGATTCTTTACATACCAATTGCCATTCAGTTAGGAGTGCTATGAATTGATATCTCTCTGTTGCTCAGTTTACTTTTTCCATCACTTTCTTGGCTGCTGGGAATGCCCGCTGCAGACTGGATTGTGGCTGCCTTGAAACTTAGACGACATTCTCCTTGGGCATGTGTCTGCACTGCCATATGTTCTCTATGTGACCAGTGTCACTGAGAATGTTTGTATCCGTCATCAACTCTCACCTCAGCAGCTATAAAGCAGCACAACTAGCAGAGCAACATCCTATTTTCTAAAAGTGGCTCTAAAAGAAAACAGCTTTTTGCTTGGAAATAAACTTACAGAAAAGTTACAAGAATAGGACAAAGGAATCCTACATACTGTATATTCTTTACCCGGATTCCCCAGTTGTTCACATTTTGCCATACTTGCTTTATCATCCCCCTCTCTCTCTCTTTCTCTTTCTCTCTTTATATTCTTCTTCCTAAACTGTTTGAAAGTTGCAAACATCATGCCCCTTTACTGACTTAAGTGGGTGTCTTGCAAGAACAAGGACGTTCTCTTACTTAACAACAGTATGGTTATCAAAGGAAGGAATTTTAACCTCCATGCAATATTATTATCTAATCTATAGGCTGTTTTCCATTTTTACCTCTTATCTCAATCATGTGGTTTGTAGCAATTTTTGCATCACATCAGGAGGCACATAATGTTGGCCTCTCCCTTTATTGTTGGTATTAAATTTGATTACTTAGTTTAAGGTGTTGTTTACAAGGTTTCTCCACTACAGTGTTACCATTTTTCCTTGTGTAATAAAAAAGTACTTTTGTGGGGAGACACTTTGAGACTATCCTGTCTTCATCAAAATTATACTCACAAGGTTTAGCCTGTACAGATGATTCTTCCCTGAAGCAATTATTATAGGCTGGCTGCCAAATGTTTTTTTTTTTCCTAACTTCTATCATTCCTTCCTTATTTATCTGGTGGCATTCTCCTGTAAGGAAGAGCTTTACCTTATCCCCACTTACTTATTTACTTGTTCATTTATTATTTTATCAATATGGACTCAGATATCCTTATGCTATTCAGTGGGTTATAATCCATTACTGTCTTTATTATCTTGATGCTTACATTCGCCTTGTGGCATTTATTTTAAAGATGGTCTCACATTTATTTATTTTATTAAGTAAATAAAATATCTCATCTTTTTAAAAGATGGAACGGGATGGTCTCGTGCTCTTGGTTTCTTATTGTCTGAGAAGGAAGTCATCTTATACCTTCTTTTCCTTTTCTTGGGGCAGTTATCAATCCACCTCCTGTGGCTGGGACGATTTCATACAATTCAAACTCATCTTCCCTTGAGCAGCCAAATGGAGGGAGCACCAGTCCTTCTTGCAAAGCCTCTTCTGGGCTTGAGGCAAACCCAGGTAAGCTCTTAAGGGGGCATAATAGAGGGCTGTGACTTGCCCTAGGAGCTCCATTATCTGAGGAGTACCAAAGATAGACTTAGACCAACTATAGAATGTACATGTCCAGGACTTTAATGGCTGGAAATTACTTTGAGCTGTACTGCTTAGTTATTGCTGTGTAACAAACCAACCCGAAATGCAAAGTCTTAAGACAAAACTGTGATCATTTATGATCATAGCTCCTCATCCTGTGTATTGCCTCGCAGTTTGCTGACCTCAATCAGCCTCACTCAATCTTGGCTGGGCTTGCTCATGCATCTGCCCATTGACTGGGAGCTCTGTTCTGGGTTTGGCTTGGCCAGAACACTTAAGCTGCAGCATCTCTGCTCCATATATTTCTCATCCCCCTCCTGGGACCAGTGGGCTTCTTTTCCTTTTCCTGGGACAGAGCATGTTCATATGAGGATGGCAGAAGCACCAGAGAGCGAGCAGAAATGTACAGTTTCTTGAAGCCTAGGCTCAGAACTGTTATACCAGCACTTCTGCCTCATTTTGTCATCCAAAGAAAATCATGTGGTCAAACTCAGAGTCAAAGGATGGAGAAATGTACTCTACTCCTTTTGTAGGAAGAATTGCAAAGTGACGTGGCAAAGAATATGGATACCAGGAGGGTAAAGAATTTGGCCATTAATGTAATCTGTCATATGGGCAAAAACATCTCTTAATCCTAGGAGCATTTCACAGTTATAAAATGTTTTGAAGGTCCACGGGCTTGACCAAACAAATCTTGGATATGACCAAAGTTTGACATTAAAGAAGTGGCATGAAAGAAGGAGGGAAGAGGATTTTATATGAGTACCAAATATTTAGCATGTGTGCCACCATTTTCTCTCCCTCTTCCAAGGGAGACTTCACTAATCAATCCAGAAACTCTTTAGCAGTGAGCTTGGATGCAGCCTCAGATGCTTTCTTATCATAACATTTATTAGCAGTCTGTCAAATTTGGGGCATATTAAGTATAAACCTCAGCTACAGAGTAAATAGTTCACAGCATTACTCTTGGGGAATCATGGAATCTGAAGGCTTCTTGGTCAAATGACTGAAAATGTTCTAACTCACCTCCACTAACAACAACTAAAAAAGAGTTATAAAAACAAGAACCCAACAAATGCCATTTAGTAAGTAACAAATAATATTTATGGCAGCATCTCGTATGGACAAGATACTTTACATTGCTCTGCTCCTTTTTAACTAAAGATAGTGAGTATGCTATATGGAAATATGCTTAGTGGGATTCACACCTAAGGAATAACTTAGATTTGAACATCTAAAAATTTTTAAAATTTTAATTGTTAAGATAAATACAATACGTTATGACAGAAAAACCAAATGATAGTAGAAAGGAGAAACCACAATGTAATCTAATGAGGAAAGTGGGAGAAAGTTCTCTGCCTTTGCCTGGCCTCTTCCAGTATGTGACATGTTGAGAATGCTTCTACTTCGTAGGCCGGTGGCCCTGCTTACTTGTGAGGCATCATTTTAAGGCAGAAAAACATTGTGAGAAGTAAAGAGGGTCATTTTATAATGAAAAAATTAAATTAACTTGCAAAATAAAACAGTTCACTAGTATATTTCAAATATAAATAGACATATATACATAATGTACATACACACATATATACACACACACACACACATATATATATACGCATACGTACATATATATGAAAGAGAGAGAACAGAACTACAAGGAGAAATCATCAAATCAACCAACAGTTGAAGGCTTGAAGAAACATCTCTGAGTAATTCATAGATCAGGCGGACAAAACTATCAGTAAACATATGGAAGCCCTGAAAACATGATCAACAAGCTTAATCTAATGGATTTATAGAGATCATTACTCCTAAAAATCAGAAAATACACATTCTTTCCAAGAAGACGCTACACGTTTACAAATAGTGGGTCACATTTTAGGCCACAAAGCAAGTTTCAAACAATTTTGACATTGTGCTATCATATGGACCATGTTTTATGACCACAAGGGAACTAAATTAGAGATTTATAAGCAATGATAATTAGAATTACCTCTTGTATTTGCAAGTGAAGAAACACATGCATTAATAACTCATATATCAAAGTAAAAAATTATCATAGAAAATAGAAAACATTCAGAACAGATCTGTGGTTGGAAGTTATTGTGACCTCCTCCCTTCTCTTTCCCATCTTCCACTGCCACCTCTTCCCCTGGTAAATGGAGAGTTGACTTCCAGACCCATCAGTGTTATTAGAAAAGTAGTTGGAATGTGTTATCTATTAGCTTTGTGTTTTAAATCACCCATTGTTTTCCCTTTTATTTTGATTATCACAGGAGAAAAGAGGAAAATGAATGACTCTCATGTTCTGGAGGAGGCCAAGAAACCCCGAGTTATGGGTGATATTCCAATGGAATTAATCAACGAGGTCATGTCTACCATCACGGACCCTGCAGCGATGCTCGGACCAGAGGTCAGCAGGGTACACCAGGGCAGCCAGCTGGTAGACCCCTTCTGCTCTCCTCGGCACTCCAGCTGTCAGAAATGGAGATGGTATTGCTGAGAGATAGCGTGTTATACTACCCTGGTTTGCATTTAAACTGATGGTCAGGGTGGGGAGGGCAAGAAAAGCTGATGGAGAGGTGATTCCCTTTGATGAATATCACATCACAAGGAAACATACTAATAATCTCACAGTTGAAGGCATTCCTCCTTCCTCAACTTTTTATCTTAAAAATTTACATCCTCGTAAATGTTGCAAAAATTCCATGATAAAGATCCATAGATTCTTTATTTAGATTCACAAATTGTTAATGTTATGCTACATTCACTTTCCCTCTGTCTGTCTCTCTCTCCTATGAACCATTTGGAACCATTTCAAAATTAAATACAGATGTCAAAACACTATTTTTGCCTGTATCTCCTAAGAGTAAGACTATTCTTTTACATTCCCACAATGTTGTTATCATTGTCGGAAAATTTAGCTAGGTTACAATATTGTCTAATATATGTGTTGCCAAGCTACAGCCAGCAGGCCAAATCCGGCCCAATGGCGGTTTTTACAGATAAAGTTTTATTGAAACATATTGTCTATGTCTCCCTTGTACTGTAAGAGCAGATTTGAATAATTAAGACAGGGCTGTATGGCCCTCACAGCCTAAAATATTTGTTAATTGGCCCTTTATAGAAAAGTTTGCTGACCCCTGGTCTAATATACAGCCCATATCCAAATTCCCCATATATCCAAATTATGTCCTTTATAGCATGTGTTCTTCTGGTGAAAGGATCAGTCAGGGATCATGCTTGGCGTTTAGTTCTTATCTCTTCATCTCCTTAGTCTCCTTTAATCTAGAACAGTTCCCCAGTTCTTTTTTGGTCTTTCCTGGCAGTACCATTGTTGAAGAGTCCTGGTCGCTAGTTTTGCATCACGTCCCTCTATTTGGATCTGCCTGTTTAGTCATGATTAGATTCAGCTAAAGTGTTTTTGGTAAAAGTACTGCTGTCATCTCATTGCATCGCATCCAGGGGCAGGGCAGTTTTAGACATTTTTGACAGCTTTCAGGAAATGAAGAAATGGCTTGGAGTTTATTTTGCAAAACATATTTTTAAATTTTTTTAGTGTGGCCCTGCTAGACAAAAGTATCAATTTTTAATTTGTCATGTTTCCTTAGATATTTATTTTATGATATTGAGGATAACTCAGAGAACTGGAATGTTGTAAGAGAAAGATCTCATTATAAAATTGTCCTTTCCATTTCCTTCTAGATGTCCAGTCCTGGGGACTTAAGACTGTAGTACCTTTTGTATCCTTGTCTTTCAGGGATTTAGTAACTTTATAGATTAGTTTAGCTCAGTTTGTTCAGCTACAAAATGTGGATGCAGTCACACATTTCAAAATTTGTTGGATTGATTTAGTAGTGTGCTTGAGTTGACTTATACTGGCATGCACAAGGTGATTGTTAAATTTTAAAGAATTCTGTGAGCTGGTTGTTAAAAAGTAGCTTGAAATTGACCACAATGGCACCTGGTCACCTGGGCAGCTGGCTGTAGACTAATGAAATGGAGCAGGTACTACCAATTAGGGCTTTTCTTCTTCAGGGAGCTGTTTGTTGAACATTTACCTGCACACCACTGGGTGGATTAAAGAGGATGGGGAGCATGAAGTGCTGGCACAAGGTTGTGCTGCCAGTTATGATTGAGAGTAGGTCAACAGATATTCCTCTGGAAAGAAACCTGCCCTCCAAAAGAGGTGCTAACAATATAAGTGTGACTGCCATTATTGGGCCTATAAGGAGAATTTGGGATCTATCATCCCGAGGGTCCTATAAAGCTCAGCCAGATGGGCTTCCTCTAAACCAAGGGTTGGCAAACTATAGCCCACAGGCCAAATCCAGTCTCCCCTCCCCTTTTTTAAATAAAGTTTTATCAGAACACTACTACACCCTTTCAATTATATATGGTGTGTGGCTTCTTTCACACCACAACAGCATTGACTAGTTGCCACAGAGAGCTTATGACTTGCAAAGTCTAAAATGTTTACTATCTGGCCCTTTACAGAAAAGTTAGGTGACTCCTAATCTACACCAGATATCCGTGTATATGTATGATACTCTGATCTCTCAAAATGCTTTACCTGCCTCTTCTGTTTTATTTTCATAATTTGTGTGTGTTGTTTGAGACCCTGAAAATCCCCAAATGTGTATTTTATTAGAGTACAGAAGAGACGCGTTCATATATCCTGTCCCCACCGTCTCAAGAAAAGAGCTCTGTGTAATTTTTTTGTCTCTTGCATCCCAGACCAATTTTCTGTCAGCACATTCAGCCAGGGACGAGGCAGCGAGGCTGGAAGAGCGCAGGGGTGTGATTGAATTTCACGTGGTTGGCAATTCCCTGAACCAGAAACCCAACAAGAAGATTCTGATGTGGCTGGTCGGTCTACAGAACGTGTTCTCCCATCAGCTGCCCCGGATGCCCAAAGAGTACATCACACGGCTTGTCTTTGACCCGTAAGTGGTGCTTTGCTCTTTCTTCTTCTTATTCCTTTTTAAATGAAAGAGGAACTATACTCAGAGAGTGAAAGTCAGCCATGGTCACCCACCGGATCCTGCTGCCTCTTGTCACACTGTGGCTCCAGAGCTACGTCAAGATAATTGCCATGGCTAAAACATTAAAATTAATTTTTCAACAATTCATAAATTTTTTGTTAATAATAATGAAGCTTTATATTTTAAGTTGCTTGTGACTATCCTCTGCTTCATTCATTACAGCAATGAAAGAACATAAACATTTAGAAGATGTCCCACTTTTTTGATAGTCAAGACATTCTTGATTTTGGTATCTTAACTTGGTATCCTTGCTGCCCGTGTCTGTAAGCACTGAGAAAATTATTGGGATACCAGACAGGTTAACTTTGAAAATCATTGCTTTGAAAAAGAAAAAATCCCAAACCAAAAAATTAAACTTCTGTAATTGAATGTATTTTAACATTTATAGCCCAAGAGCCTGTATGGACTATGACCCACACATGTGACAATTTAGAGTGACATTTTAGGCAGAGAAAAAGTCTAACAGGACTGTATAATGCGGGTTTTGGCAAAATTGTACATGTGGATTTTGTATTCTTTTCCATAATGTTTGTATAATATTTTTGAGTAAGACTAAACTCTTTAGAAGCATATGCCACGTTTGTCCCTGACTTTATGTATCCCTCTGACCCCCCATTCTGGGTCCCTTGGCATTGGGTATACCCCTGTTCCAGTACCAGTGAGCACCCCCACACATACCCTGTTCTTTATTTGTAACCCTCAGACCCTTCTTAGGTGGCTGGCATTTTGTTCTGATGCAAGCTCTGATGAAGTCTTGTCCAGGCAAGCTTGCTCTAAAAAGACCACACTAAGGAATGGTCTAGCGAGGTAGTGGCTAGATAAAAGAGGTTTCCATAGAAACTCAAGAAAAACACCTCCCCTCTCCTGTTTGGTTAATAAGGAACACCCCAAAAAGTATATTTATGTAACTAAGATAGGTAAAACTTTGACATAATCTTATTGTTTCAGGAAACACAAAACTCTTGCTTTAATTAAAGATGGCCGTGTTATTGGTGGTATCTGTTTCCGTATGTTCCCATCCCAAGGATTCACAGAGATTGTTTTCTGTGCTGTAACCTCAAATGAGCAAGTCAAGGTAAGGGTAACCCAAGGTCATAGAAGATAAGCAGAATGTGGTGCTTCTCACTAAAGCTGCATAGCTGGGGAAAGTCTCTCTGTGCCCTGTCCAGAGAAGGTTCAAAGTGGAGTTCAAGACTTTCTGAGAAGAATCCTCTCACTTAGAGTGTATGTGTATGTGTGCGAGGAGAGTAAATGGTTCCACATGCCAACAGGTCAAGTTCTACCAAGGCTTTGTTGGGCCTTGGGGCAAGGTACAGGGACACCACACAGCCCCAAATGCAACTCAAGGATAGTCATTATATATGGCAAGTGAAGGGATGTTTGAGAATAAATCTCAGTGTTTGTTGTTAATTTACACCTGCACACATACACACACACACAACTGGTAACACTGAACCACGAGAAAGGATGTGGTGTGATGTGGATTAGGAAGATGATTTAGGTGGCTTACACTTCAGAAAGATTTCTTAGGACCTTGTCCCTAAAGGGAGACAAGAACTAAGGAAATTCTATAAGAGTAGTCTGAAACATTTGAATAAATTTTTGACTAAGTTTCAGAAGAATTCATGCAGGGTTTGGAATGTGAGTTTTTTGGTGTGTGTGTATTTGTGTGTGTGTGGCTAACTTACCTTCCCAATTGTCCTTGGCATAGGTCCCTTCCTTCCCAGGAACTAGGCTGTGTTATTGACAACTTAGCCTGGCTGGAATAAACTAGACTCTCAATTGGCAGAAAGACCTCTGATCTAGATTATGTTGTGTTCTACTCTGTTGCTTTTAGGAAAATGGAACCAGGAAATGTGTCTTTAGACTATTATTCATTTGGTATTCTGGGAGCCCTAAAGAATATCATGCAAAAATATGGCAAATGGTGGAAAGATAAGCCACTCAGGATTAGATGGCTGCTGAGAAAAATTATTGGAAGGTCTAAGGCAACGTTGTCCAATGAAATATAATGTGACGTACAAATGTGAGCACCGTATGTGATTTTAAATTTTCTAGTAGCTACGTTAAAAAAAAGGAAACAGGTTAAATTAATTTTAAATATACATTTTATTTTACTCAGTCTATCTAAAGTATTGTCATTGCAACAGGTACTCAACGTCACGAAAAATTACTAACGGGACATTTTACCTTCTTTGTTTTGTACTAAGTCGCTGAAATCAAGTGTATATTTTACACTTATAGCGCATCTCCATTTGGATTAGCCACATATCAAGTGCTCGCTGGGCACATGTGGCCAGAGGCTCCTGTATTGGACAGTGCACACCTAAGGACATTGTTGCTTTCTTCAGCTACAAAGAAGCAACGCCATTTACAAAAACCAAAAATAAGTCACTGGAAGGAATCGTTCTGTGCCCGAGGGCTTGTAGCCAGTGCTGTGGGTACTTCTGCTTTCATGACGAGCTTAGCTCTGGTCACAGTGCCAATTATAGCCACTGCAGTTCATTCCCACAAAGCACAAATGGGGCTTTTTGTCTTCGACTCATAGTGCTGAGCATTAAAGGGCAAACAAAATTCATCAGTCTTGCATTCATCATTCTGACTGGGGAAGGTGAGAGCCCAAATTTGCTTGAAACTGATCTCTGGCTCTTTTTCAAGGAATTCTGACTGTGTGTCTTTAGATGGTGCTGTTGCTTTGCTTATCACTTTTTAATTTCCCCCTAGCCAAAGTGAGAAACAATTCCAAGTGTCCAGAGTTTAGGAACTGATTTAAAAGGAAAATTTTATTTGGCTTTTCATGGGGAGAGGAGCTGGAAAATATGTCCTTGGTTTATAATTTCAGAAAAAGATTGCGTAATTTTTGTTTTCAAAGAAAGCTACACCAAGCACCTTGTTTGGAAAGGTTGGTTAAGGTTGACTTGGACATTTTTAGGGATACCAGAGGGAAACTAAAGGTATTTAATATGAATTGGATGCTTTGTCTTATTACTTCCCAGAAGGGCGATTTATTTTTTTCCCAAACCATGTAATTTTCTAAAAACTTGAAGAAAGGTGGCCAAACATTACAAACTCAGTAGGAGGAACTAGAAAAAAGCTGCTTTTTGTAAGTGACTTGAAACTGTAGTCTTAGAATATGAAGATTAGTCTTTCAAAACTAAATAGAATGAATGAATTTCATGGCAGCCAGTGCTGGTGCTTATTTGTGAAAACAGCAAGTTCATAAGTGGAGGTTTTAAATTTTTATTTAATATGTTAAAAATCTTGGTTAAATGATACTTTTTAAAATTTGCATCGACTTATTTTGGAGAATTAAGCTTACATACAAATTCCCGTGAATGCTTTAAATAAGGTTTGTGTGTGAATTTATCTTGCTCAAAGCACATAACAAGGTAACATTTGAGAATTTACTTGAAGCTCCTGACCTGGTTTTAGAATATCGTGTCGTCTAAGAACTATTTAGATTTGATGTCGTATGCAACTTTGAAGTTACATAGTTAATATTTATTTACCATAAGAAATATTTAAACAAACACTGAAGTTACCAGATGGATTTGGAAAAGAATCCTTTTGGTGACGGTTAAAAATAAAGGCATACAAACAATGGAAATAGTTCTGGGGTGAAAATCTAAACATTTGCATATAATAGCTTAACATTGTTAATGTCTCTTTAACCAAGGAAATATTTAAGCTATCACTGTGGCCATTGGCAGTGCTAGACACAGAGAGGATCCAAGTTAAAAGTCACAGCCCCTACTCACAAGCAATTGGAATCTGGAAAATTTCTTTGGAGAGGTGACAAATTAGTGGCCACTGGTGAAAAATATCTTATGCAGGTTTTGAGAAGCTATTTACAAAAGAACCGTTATTGTTCTTCTTGAGTAAAATCATTGGATTGTGGGTGAAGGGGAGAAAATTTATAGTTCTATTAACTCCTTACAAGATGGTGTAGACAACAAAAGCCTAGCTTGCTTCTATCAACCAAATCTATGTTAAAGTGAGGTTCATCAGAAAATGCATTTCTTACTAATTCCCAGACATTTCTATTCCGTACATGCAGTTCCCTCCAACTAGCCAACTCTTCTTTTTTTTGCAGTTTTTTTCATTTTTCTTTAAAAATAATTTTTAATTAATAGGTCATACACAGATCCTTCCAGGTGCTTCTCTACTGATTTACGTACATAGAAATATACCTGTATGTAAGAGGTGACTGTGTGTTTTATTGTTGTTTACGTAAATAGAATTCATACTGTACCTAATTTTAAAAAAAACCATCAGTTATGTCTTAGGGATCTTTCAACTTCAGTGCATATATATGGTTATTTAAATTTATATTTAGATCAATTAAAATTAAATAAAATTTAAAATTCAGTTCCTTAGTCACTCAAGTACTCAATGGCCACATGTGACTAATGGCTGCCATATTGGATAGCGTAGGTAAAGAACATTTCCATCACTGCAGAAACTTCCATTAGACAGTGCTGATACAGAGGTATTTTTTTCTTTTTATATAGTATTTCATAATGTAGATGCATTATAATTTATATAATCATTCCCCATTGAAGACGTTTATGTTTAATTCCAGTTATTTTCTATCACAAACAGTGCTCTATTTGGAAATATTTTTCTAAACACTGAGAAGTGGAATTGCTGCATGAATGAATACGACCAGTCTAAATTTAAAAAATTATTTCCAGATTGCCCTTTTCAGTGGGTTTACCATTTACATTTTCACCAGTAGTGTTGAAGAGAACCATTTCCCCTATCCTTACTGGCACTGTGTACTATCAACCTTAAACATATTTGCATACTGTTGAGTGAAATATTGCATCTCCTGATGGAGTGTTCTGATTACTATTGAGGTCAAACATCTTTTTTATTGGTTATATTTATTGCTTATTCCTATCCTTTGACAATTTTTTTTAGGCTGTCTCTCTTTTTTTGTATTGATCCTTTAGAAGATATTTATGGTTCTTGATATTAAATCTTTATAATATATGTTACAACTCTACCCTCCCAATTTGTCATTTGTCTTTTGTTTATGGTATCTTAAATTGCTTATGATATCTTTAAGAAGTTTTAAAATTTGAAGTAGTCTACTTAGTAATCAGTCCTTTGCTTTATGCTTTTGCATTTTTTTTTTAAACAACTCATTTCTTTTTTTTTTTTTATAATTTTATTTATTTATTTTTCCCCCAAAGCCCCAGTAGATAGTTGTATGTCATAACTGCACATCTTTCTAGTTGCTGTATGTGGGACACGGCCTCAGCATGGCCGGAGAAGCGGTGCATCTGTGCACGCCCGGGATCCGAACCCAGGCCCCCAACAGCAGAGTGCGCGCACTTAACCGCTAAGCCACGGGGCCGGCCCGTATGCTTTTGCATTTTATATTTTCTTTAAGAAGCCTTTTTGTACCCCTAGGTTATAAACCTTCTTTCCTATATCTTTTTATAAAACTTATGGATAGGTTTTATTTTTCCTCACATTTAGATTTCCAATCCATATTCTTACATTGTTTTCCATTTGACAAACTCTTTTAAGGCCTACCTTAAACATTCTCTTTTTCTTCTACACCCTCCTCCTTCTCCCGCTTAATTATCCTACAGCCTTTTTCTGTATTATAAGTACAGATACATCACTCTGTACCAATGCTGTGCAATAGAAATACATTGTGAGCCGCAAATGCAAGCCACATATGTAATTTAAAAATTTCTAATAGCCATATTAAAAGTAAAAAAGAAACAGGTGAAATTATTTTGATTTTTTTATTAAACCTAATATGTTCAAAATATTATAATTTCAACATGTAATACGTATAAAATGTTATTAATGAGAAATTTTTTTCCTGCTGTGTATTTTACACTTCTAGTACACCTCAATTTGTACTAGTGACATTTCAGTAGCTCAAAAGCCACATGTGACTAGTGGCTATAATATTGAACAGCACAGCTCTGTACTCTAATTATATGTTGATATGTTTATCATCCTCATTTTACTCTCTTTTGTTCAAGGAGAGAGATATTTCATTTGTCTTTTTGTCTGAGTTTTATTCAAACTCACAATGTGTCAATATTGTGATAAGTTTGGGAAAAGCTAAAATGTCCTTGGGGAACATCAGTGGAAGAGTACTTTCCAGAAGAGGGAGATGGTAATACTGTTCTCCTATTTACTAGACAGACCATCCCCTGATTATTATTACACTTGGTCCTGGGCTCCATGCTTTAGAAGGGCATTGTTATATGGGAGAAAGTCCTGAAAGGAGTGATTAGATTGATGAGGGGTCTTCCGATCATGCCGTTATGAGGAATGATTGAAGCCTCGTTGATGTTTGGTTTGGGACTTGGGAGGTAGGGATGGGCGTGAGTGAGAATGTGTAATTTTTAAGGGCTTGAAGAGTTGTTAAGAGTGGGAATGGGGGCTGGCCCTGTGGCTTAGCAGTTAAGTGCATGGGTTCCGCTACTGGCGGCCCGGGTTCGGATCCTGGGCGTGCACCAACACACCACTTGTCCGCCATGCTGAGGTGTCGTCCCACATACAGCAACTAGAAGGATGTGCAACTATGACATACAACTATCTACTGGGGATTTGGAGAGAAAAAGGGAAAAAAAAAAGGAAGAGGATTGGCAATAGATGTTACCTCAGGGCTGGTCTTCCTCAGTGAAAAGAGGAGGATTGGCATGGATGTTAGCTCAGGGCTGATCTTCCTCACAAAAAAAAAAATAAAAAAAGAGCAGGAATGAGTCTTTGTTACTCTAGGAGTAGAATTAAGGTCAGTAAGTAGAAATAACAAGGGGTCAGATCTCAGGTGAACATTGGGTAGAGCTTCCCACCCATAACAATGCCTGACAATGAATTGGTCTATCTAAGGACCAAGTGATCACCTGTATTGGAGGTGTTCTAGCAGCTTAGCTTTTCAGGATAGATGGCAAAAGACTTCTACCCTCACATGGAATAGAGAGTTAGACCAAGTTAGACCATTCAAAGATCCTTTTCTTCTTGAGGTGCTACAATTCCATGAGATCATACCTGTAAGCACATTTGAGTTCTTTAGAAAAGTGTGTCAACAAATTCTAAAATATTTATGTGAAGATATTTGTTTCTGGATGCTTGGATTTACTTTTACCTCTTTTTATGAGGTTCTAAAACAATCACTTTAAATTTATAGATTTTTCTCTAAGCTTTGCACATCACTGAAAAACCTGGTACTTGGATTTTTTTTTTTTCATATTTCAATCATGAATTTATTCCAACCAAGTTGAAAATCCTATGTATGTGATGATACAGTTCTTTAGAAGGATTGCTGATTTGTAGTTTACGGGAAGCACTTGGGTTAGTTAATAATCTCGTGAAGATTAGCACTTTACATTGCTTTTCTCGTCTCAGGTTCTCGAATACTTTAAAGATAAGCAGAAATTCATAATCAATATTTACTCCCAAAACTTCTCTGTTAATATTCAGCGAGTAATCTTTAGGCTTGAACTAGCAGCTTGTAGCCTCAGTGTGTTATTCTCAAAGAAGCAGAAACTTGTATTTTCAGATGACGATTGTATCTCCATTCTAGGATTTTGAATTTTTTGGTTTTGTAGCTCATTTTCAAAGTTCGGAAATGCAAGTAAGGGTGTTAGTATCATATTGGTAAAATATATCAAAGTACCAACTGCTAAATTTGCCAACATTACCCAGCGAATTTGTAGGAATTTCTTTTCTCCGGAAGCTAATATATTTGTCTGTATACTAACTTCCACATAGGGCTATGGAACGCACCTGATGAATCATTTGAAAGAATATCATATAAAACATGACATCCTGAACTTCCTCACATATGCAGATGAATATGCAATTGGATATTTCAAGAAACAGGTAGGTTTTTCACTGTGTGACACTGTTCTGTCTTTTCTTTCCTTAGTATGCACTCAGGTACTCTTCATCCAAGTAAATTTTTCCCCTGGTGTTTATATTTATAAGGACACACATTTATTTGTAAGCTTTAAGCCAGAAGTAAGCTTCAGATTGGAGTAGAGGGTATCACCAGCACACTGTAAGTGCTAAATAAATACTTGTTGAGTGAATGAATGAATATCATCTATAAGTGAAGTATAATATTGCATCCTGACATTCTAAAATATGGTATCCCCAGGCTAAGGAGAAATTCCCCGTGCTGGGTGAGTAGAGTTCTCTGTGAATGGGAGAAATAGATTCAGTCTCTGGAAGGTCCCCATTGATAACAGCAGAGAGGAAATTCTGAAGTTTACGAAGGGCTCCAGACAATCCTGGTTCTACAGCACACAGCAGGCTGGGAGCTTGGCTGCCATCTTAGTCCTTTCTTATCAGAAGTTTTTAACTCTGCTTTTTGAATATTAGTTTTTGGCTGCATATTTTTTTAATAGTGCTTTATAGTTCCTAAACATTTTAAATTTACTTTTCTGACTACAAAAGTAATGTATAGTTATGGTAGAAATTTTGGAAAATGTAGTAAGGCAGAAAGAAGAACAGAAAAGTTGCTTGTAATTCTACCACCCAAAAAAGTTTACCGATAATGTTTTGATATATACCCTTCTAATATTTTTTCTGTGTGTGAGTTCATGTGTGTGTGTATAAATATAAAAATCGGCTTATGTTGTATCTAATTTAATTACTTGCCTTTTTCACTTAATGTATTCTGATTATTTTTTCATATGATTTCTGATGGTTCTCTGAAATTTTGTTGTATAAATAGAAAATAATTTATTAAACCAATACCACATTTTGGGACACTTAGGAGTTTCTTGTATGTAAGTGTACATGTGTCAGTGTATGTGTGTGAGTATGTGTGTTGCTCTCATCTATGGTAATTTGCTTAGAATAAATCTCTAAAAGTAGAGTTGCTTCCAGACATAGTTAAGGTTTTTGTTATGTGTTGCCAAATGCTTTAATAATTTCTGTTCTTGTCAGTAATATATAAAGGGGCTCTGGAAAGGGTTTGATAATTGAAAAATATGTTTTAACTCCTTTCCTGGGTGACACATTGTGTGTGTTTGCATTTATTTGATCATTGTGAGGTTTGACCTGTTTTTCCTTGTTCTTTGATCCTTTGTATTTCTTCTTCTTTTTTTGAATTGCCGATTCATTGTATTTTGCCTCTTTTTCTATTAAAATATTCATTTTTACATTGATTTATGAGAACTCTTTTTTTTTTTTTTTTTTTTGGTGAGGATGATCAGCCCTGAGCTAACATCCGTGCCAATCCTCTCTTTTTGCTAAGGAAGACCGGCCCTGGGCTAACATCCGTGCCCATCTTCTTCCACTTTATGTGGGACAGCGCCACAGCACGGCCTGACAAGCGGTGCATCGGTGTGTGCCTGGGATCCGAACCCCGGGCTGCCAGCAGCGGAGCGCACGCACTTAACCGATACGTCATGGGGCCGGCCCCGAGAACTCTTTGAATATAAGGATATTAACCTTTCATTTTATAATTTTTACCCCCTGTTTGTCATTTGTTCCAACATTGCTTATGGCTTTGTTTTTATTGTACAGAATTTTAAAGATTTTATTACATAAAATCTGTGAATTTCTTTTTTTATATATGTCATATATGACTAGAAAACTTTCCCTCCTCTGAGGTCAGATAATTAATCTCATATTTATTTTCTTCTCATTCTTTGGGATGTTTCTGTGACTTTCATAATAAAACTCACTTGGGAGAACTCAGTGGGATTGTTTTACTGAGGGCTCGAGCGTCGGCTTTCCTGGGCCGTAACTACAGTGCAAAGTGTGAAATCTCAGCCGCGGTTCTTAAATGACTTGTCTGTAGTCCTCTTTGAGGATGATGGCAATAATTGCTTGGAAAATAAGTTTTTGCTGAAAGGGGAGGCAGGAACCTGCTGGTGATAGTTCTGAAGTCCAAGTAATTTTCCACAAAGAACTGAAATAGGCACTGTAAGGAAAATTATGTTTATGTTATAAATATACGAATATATACCTTGTAGCACTGTGTTATTACGGCTTAAAGTGTATGAATGAATATACTGCAAAGCATGAATGTCACTGAAACAACCACACACTGTGATGGTCTATAAAGTAGGGGTTTCATTTCCTCAGCATCAAGGTTCTAATTGCTATATTTTTTGATTTTATGCTTTTCTTTCAGAATTTAGATCAACATTAGCTTTTGATTTGTTGAGAATCCTGGGGCCCCCTCCCTCCTTTGGGAAAAGTTGTGCAATTTAAGGCAAAAGTGAACCTTACTTTTACTTAATAGCTGTTTCTGTTAAAAACTTTTTAGCGTTATTTGTGTTACTAGGATTATTTTTTTGTGTTGTCTTCCTTCCTGTTTTCACTGTTTTATTTTTGATGTTTTTGAACTTCATGGAAGGGTTTCACACTAATGTTTCCCATAATAACGTGATGAGAACTTGAAAGAAGCATGTCTTAGTATCTAGCACAGTGCCTAGCACATAGTTAGCACTCAATAGATATTTGATGCACAATGCCCATACGAATTAATTTATTTGCTTTGCAGGGTTTCTCAAAAGAAATTAAAATACCTAAAACCAAATATGTTGGCTACATCAAGGATTATGAAGGAGCCACTTTAATGGGATGTGAGCTAAATCCACGGATCCCATACACAGAATTTTCTGTCATCATTAAGAAGCAGAAGGAGGTAAGCATGAGACTTCTATATAGGCCAGTCTTAGTTGGGGTGAGTTGCATATCTTTGGGCTCTGGGTTATTGTGTGTATGGGTCTACTGGGTATCATAATCTCAATTTGCTATGGTTTGTATAGATTTCTTCTTCAAAAGTGTCCTTGATCTGTCTCCACTCTAGGTCACCATTCCTGAGAGGGTCAACACTTGTTAAATTGGTGTAAAATACAAAACTTGTCAAGTATGATGACATATCTTAACTTCATCTTCAAGACCTTTTATATTCTGCCTCAATCGCCCTTACCAAACTTACCTCTTTTTTTCCCTTTTAAACTATTCTCCAAAGGCCATTCCTGACGCCTTAACCCTCTTGCTTGATGTCTTCCTCCATGACCTACCTCCCTCTCTCAACACACACACAATCTGAACCACTTCAGCTCTGTTCTACTTCCTCCTTTGAACTTCTCTAGCATTATTTTGATCCAACTATTTGAATTTAAATTATTTTATCATCTTACGTAGACATTTATCTTAGTGCGTATTAATCTCTCCTTTTGCATTGCAAATTCTGAAGGCTTATACTTCTAGGTATGAAGTGATTTGTTATCTGATTTTGGGGTGTAGTCTTATTTATATAAACTAATAGAGAAGAAGTAAAGGGAAAAGTTGATAGATTTGACTATATAGCAATTTTACATTTCACTAAGAAAAAAATCCCATAGAAAGAGCACAATTGGGGAGTGCACAGAGGCCATTTATTGAATGAATGAACTTTGTGTGTTAAGCCCAGGATCACCTCTTTGCTCTCCTAACCTACTGGAGTTCAAGAACTGGGAGTTTGCGGCTGTGTCATCCCACATCAATTCCACTTTATACTTCTGTTAGTAATGCTAGTGCACTTTTTTCTAGCAAGTAACTAAAAAAGCCATTTGTCTTAAACCCGTCTTTGTTTTCTGGTTTCTAGTAGTGTCTCTTACTCCCAGTTCTTAGTTGTCAGCCATCACTAACGTAACAGACATAAAGCTCTTTACACAGTGTCTGGTGCATAGTAGGTGCTCAATAAGTATTTTCCTTTTACTTAAATTGGCTCAGACTTGTTCTCACGCTTCCCGTGAATGTGAGCAAAAGGCATTTTTTAAATTAGGAAATAAAAACAACCTTTGTTGTTTCTTGGTCAAAGATGTCAGCCTGAGAGAGAATTCCAAATAGGGTACTTGGAGAGTTAATAAAAGCACAGCAGGCTCCTCTCTCTCTGTCTCTCCCTGAAGAGCTAGCTTTCTTCATTGTTCTCTTTGGGGCTTAATGAGCAGGTCTGAATTCAGCAGCTCATTGTTCAGCCTTAGGGGCTGCTGGCCAACTAAAGCCATCACGGTGCAGTCAGCTGCTCTTTCATTCCTCCTTCCAGCAGCACCAGTTCATCTCCACAGTATAAGCTGAGAAAAGGATTCCCCTGGCAGGGTCTGCAAATTCACGTAGTCCAGATCTGTTGGCTCTTCCCACGTAAAGGGGAAAGCCATAAGCACAGAGCTAACAAAAGCAGTCAACTTTTTGGAAAACAGTGCTCCCTCCCCCTTCCTCTTTCTCCCCTCCTCTTGGCTCTCTTCTCCATCTCTCCTCACCTTCCCTCTTTGCCTCCAGCCTTCTCTAACATACACCGTAAAGTGGATGATGCTGGCTTGGAGCTGTTAACCTAGTTCTTTTAAAAAAGATCAGAAGTCGCCATAATAATATATTTAGATTCACATAGTATCTGCTTCCACAGAATTCAAATGATTTTCACAAGTATCATTTATTCCAACTTTGAAAACTCCCTTGAGGAAGGTAGGGACTAATGGTGGTAGCAAACAAACTGTAAATATATGGAGGACTTTCCTAGCCCCTAAAAGCATACAAGAGCAGAGTAAGTTGTAGTTGTGGTTAGCAGAGATGGAGAGAGAACCCTAGTACAGTTGGCCAGGTGGAGCAGAGAGTGGGAGTTGTACTTTGTGTGTGTTAACTCCAAGGGAAAGTTAGGAACCCTAGTGGCCTAGCATCATCTGAGGTGGCTTTATGGGAGATGTGTTTTGAACTGGACAGCCTGGTAATGGAATCAGCATGAGTAAAGATTCAGAGTCCACCATAAACAGATTCATGTGCGCATGAACAACTAGGACCATAGGTCTATGGGTGATGAAAGCTACTATTTGAGAAAGTGTAAATAGGCAAGTAGCAGGCAGAATTGAGTGTGTGTGTGTGTGTGTGTGCATTTGTGTGCGGGCTGGGAGGCAGGGATAATTCTTAAATCTTAATCCACGTGTGAGACTACAAAGGCCTGGGTTTGGAGGAGCCAAAGTAAGGGTGAAGCAAAGCAATGTGATTTTTTGTAGGAAGACATGCTAAGACTTGGTAACATATTAAAGATGGGGTAGGCCCCCCAAATTTTCTGTTTGGAAAGACTGAAACTGACAGTGAATGGGAGATGGATTTGAGGAGAGGAAGATGATGACTTGGTGGGGAAGTGAAGACATTTTCTAGGGTGATGAAGATAAGAGACTGGAACAGAAGTAAAATGTCCTCTTTGCCCAAAGTGATCCTTGGGGCACAGAGAGGTTAGGAAGCCTCCCACTCTCACTACCAGTCACTCACTCAGAGCCCACCACCTTCATGGTGCTACATGAGGAGTATGGAAGCCACCTGGTCAGGTATCACATTTGAGAGTATCCTTGGTAAAGAGAAAAAACTTTTCAAATTATAATTGAAATTACATTTTCTGAAGGTGTCCATTTAAGAGATTGCCATTGGGATTCTTTTTAAAAAAGACTTTGACTTATAAATAAACGGAGAGAGAGCATCCATCTAGATCTGCCCTGTCCAGAGTGGCAGCCACTAGCGACATGTGGCTATTGAGCACTTGATATGTGACTAGTTGAAATTGAGATGTGCTATAAATATAAAATACACTCTAATTTTGAAGACCAGTATGAATAAAAGAATGTAAAAGATCTCGTAATTTTTTCTGTTGATTTTATGCTGCAATGATAGTATTTGGGATATATTAGATTAAAATAAAAATATATTGTTAAAGTCAATGTAACCTGTTGTACTTTTTTAAAAAATGTAGCTACTGGAAAATTTAAAACTACATGAGTAGTTTGCATTATATTTCTATTGGACAGCACTGAACTAGATTTACAGGAATATACTTTCACTAGTCCATTCATTTTATGAAGTTCTTTGTTTAATTGTTAGGGTTATGAATTCATGCTGCAGCAGTTACCAGCAATATGTTTGAGATCCAGCAGTTAGGAACTGGAATTTTTTGTTTTCTTTTTTAAGTTCAATTAATGACTGTTGTTGTTTTGGTTTTTCTTTTCCAAAATTCAGTTATGATATGGTTAATTTCAGGATGGTGATTTTTAAGTTTTTTTCTTCTTTTTTTTTTAAAGAGAAAACTACACTGTTTTGGAGATAGTAACCTGAGTACATTAGGAATTATTTTACAAAACAAACACTTCTCAAAATTCCCTCACATCGTGGTTGTGTGGCCTCACAGACAACTCTCTTTAGAGCAGCTTGGTTGATGCAAACAATGTAGGTTGGGGCTCAAACCTTGAAAAATTCCAATAATAGTAAGGCCATCCTCCCAGGCTGTGGGGACTGTCTGAGCCTGTTCATCTGCCCCTCAGTCCCATGGGAACAGTTCCTAGTCCCGGGATGTGAAGAGGTTCTGACGCCTGACTTGGGAGCAGATGCTCGGGGCTGCTTTACCGTAGCTCTGGCAGAGGCTCGGCGGAAAAGCAGGACAAAATAGTTGGCTCTAATGCTCAAGAGGACAGTGGGCCCTTAGGGCAGTGTGTACTCTCAGTATTGGCTTTTCTGGATGGCAGGGGACACGTATTCAGAGGGTTGTGTGAATGATGCTACATGGGCATGGGGTAATAGTATGTTCTCATGGCTTACCTGTCAAACAACATTCACCCTTTTCTCCCCTTTTTATTTCCTAAAGACTTTATTTTGTTAGGAAAACGACTCCTTAGGTTGACTGACTTAAACTGTAGCCACAGACTTCTGTCCTTAAACACACTTTCTTCCTGTGCTTTACAGATAATTAAAAAGCTGATAGAAAGAAAACAGGCGCAGATTCGAAAAGTCTACCCTGGACTTTCATGTTTTAAAGACGGAGTTCGACAGATTCCGATAGAAAGCATTCCTGGAATTAGTATGTATAGATCTTCTTTTAAAAGCAAAATCTTTTGATGATGCCCTGAGATGTGTTTGAAACAATTACCAGAGTGCAGTGTTGTGGAAAACTTTTTGCCCTGCCTGTCTCTGTTTGTGTTGTTTCTAGTCTTTTAAGAAGGCAGCAAATGCTTTCCTTTTATATCTTTTCTCTACTTCCCAATGCAAACCAAAGAGAGCTTAGATGACCCCTTGCTCTAGTTATCAATATTCATCATTTATTGAGAGCCTGCTATTTGTAGCACAGTGTTAGGCACCACTCATATGTGACCTTGAAGGTAGGGGAATTCTGCTTTTACAAATGGAGAAATTGAGTCTCAGAATGGTTAAGTCCTTAGAGGTTAACCTTAGTTGGCACACATCCAGTAACTGTCAGCAGTGGAAGCAGCCCAGTTCTGATCTGTAAACATCTTGCTGTCTGCACCGTGTCTTATTGCTGTCATGGGTGTAACCTGCAGAGAGCTGTGCTTGGCTAAATTAGTTTTCCCAAACTTCTAAGAAAGATGATTGGAAAGCATATAATTTGTTTCAGGTTCCCTATGTTACAGTAGTTTTCCCAAGGGTTCTTATCTGCAAGTATGTTAGAGGTGAGTTGTATTGGATGAAACATGGAAAATAGCTGTTTTTGTAGATCAGAAGCTATCGAATATCAGCAGTTTCATTCAGTTCAAATCCAGGATTTTCTGATATACTGAAGATTTAATAAACAAAACAAAGTCAAATGAGCTAAAATGCTCCAGAAAAACTAAGACATTATTTGGGCAAGGTATATTTCTTCATTATAAAGTCTACTCTATAGCAGATCTGACTTTCACTGCCAGACCCAGAAATTTTACTTCCCTGTATTATCCCTGTTAATGGCTTAATAACTGCCATATCATTGAATGCCTACTTGTACCAGGCATTTTTCTGGTTTTTTTACATACATCAACTAATCTCAGAAGGGATAACATCACCTAATTTTTAGAGTTCTGTTTTATAGATGGATAAACTATAGAGGCAAAACGTTAAGTAACTTATCTAGGGTAAATTCACTTTTAAGGAGAGAGTAAGAAATCAAATCCAGGTCTATTGGACTCCAGGCTGTGTTTTCTTTCTACTGCACTAAACCATCTCGCATTACAAGCAGGGTCTTCGCCAAACTAAATAGAGACTAGATCAGAGTTTGTTCTAACCTAAAATAACAGCTTAACTCTTTCATATGGTGATTAGCAAAAAATGTGACTTAGAGCTTAAAATATATACATGCCCACAGTACTGGATATATTTACTTTTTATTTCTCTGAACAGTTGGAGTTCCCAACGCTAACATATAAAACAGTGTCGTCAGTCTTGGAAGTGTTGCATATTGTTAGCTGTAAAAGGAAATAACTAACAAGCAGTTAATTTCAGTCTCTTCCCAGAAATAGACTTTTATTGAGGCATGGTTGTCTTTTATTGCATTTTTGATAAGTATTAATTATGTTATTCTCTTGACCAAAAGTAGTTCTCATTTGGTGTTTAATTTCGTTGACGTATAGGAGAGACAGGCTGGAAACCGAGTGGAAAAGAGAAAAGGTAAGTGTGATGGGCGAGAGATATTAATGGAAGTGATTTTTTTTCCCTCCAAGCAACTTAGAGAAAATGGGCACCCATACAACACTTGTTGGGTTTCAGTTTTCCTTAAAAATTCTGGAATGGTTCTAATTTTAGGTTTTTGTAACAATGAGCTGAATAGGAATTAGCTGACAAGAGAGTAAAAAACTAATCATTGTTCCTTGTTGTTCACTCTTTTCCTTTCAAGTAAAGAGCCCAAAGACCCTGACCAGCTGTACAGCACGCTCAAGAGCATCCTCCAGCAGGTGAAGGTGCGTGGTTTCTCTTCATTCACCTCATGCAAATATTTTGAAATGATTTCCCACGTGGAATTTCCATATTAGATACCTTACTTTTTTCTTTACCCAAGAGCCATCAAAGCGCTTGGCCCTTCATGGAACCTGTGAAGAGAACTGAAGCTCCGGGATATTATGAAGTTATAAGGTTCCCCATGGGTAATGCCATTAACATTTTCTAAGTATAGATTTAAAACTCTCTGGATGGTGGTGTGGGGGACAAAGGGTTGCTGAGGTTGGTTTGTACTCTTCTGTTGTAGGGTAGGATGTGTATGATGGGCGGTGGGATTCCGTGCACCCGTGGAGGGCCAGTGATGTCAGAGCAGAATGATAAAGGAGAAGTGGGTGGCTGTGTTCATTGGAGACATTCTGCAGCTGTCTTTTAGAGCCCACACACCAACAACACTAGGTGCAGAAGGCCCAGGTCGGGAACTGCAGACAGCACTACATATGAAAGCTGGCTGTTTGCACATAACCTTGCTTATGTTCTACCTGTTTGGTTGCAAATGGAAAAACATCAGGTTGTCTTCTTGATATATTTTGAGTCTGTTTGAGAATTTTTGAAGGCGATACAAGAGAAGTTAGAGTAAGCTGCTTGACTGCTGTACTTTCAGAGGGAGAAATTCTAGTTCCTGCAGTTCTTGATTTTCCATGCCCTTGTTGGATACTGTTAATGTCACTGTTTATGGTCCTATTTTAAGCTTTGTCCCACATGCAAAGCCAAACAAACAAAAAATGCCTTTAGAAATGTAGAACTGTGGAATTTGCTGCTGTATCTGCACCATGATTAATTGAGTCAATTAAATGAATGATTAATTGAATCAATGGAGAAGCCACAAATTAAACTAATTTGGAATAGTGCAGATGACATAAAACTAGCTGAAATGTTTTCTTTTTAATCAGAGTACCCGTAGTTTTGGAGAAAGTCTATGTCTTCTGTCCCTTTTCTACCTGTAGTCTATTCCTGGTGCTAAGTATTAAAATGTGCAAGGAAGAATGAAAGGGATCCATTAGCTCCCTGATACACAGGGTTATTTGTAGATGTTTTCTATGGCATTAATTTTCACACGAATGTTTTATACAGTTGTAGTAATGATTTCAGTAATCTATTACTCCTTAAAGTGGACATCCATCCATATGCTTTTCTTTCCCTCTTCTCTCTGCCTGGCTTCTGTGTATTTCAGTACATGAAAACCAAAGTGAGGGTTGACTGAGTCTAGAATTCTGAATGGAAGGGAGATTTGGGAATCAATATTTTTCATGATGTGAAAAATATGTTAAAACCCTTTATGTCCATTTCCAAATTAAGTTAACTGACTTTTGCATCCTCATCTCCTGTGCCATCTCAACTCCTTTTGTGAAACCCTCATGCGGATTGTATGAGTTTGGGGAGAATAATCCTCTTTCAGCCCCTGTCCACATGCACTCTGAAGACCTGCAATGGTAGGGCTAGCAGGTCCCTCTGTCATAGCCTGCTCATAGCGGGCTTTCTGGAAGTTTTTTTGCTTGGTCCAGCCTGAGAAGGGTGTGAGCCTCTCTAGTTGGATACCACCTGTGTGCGTAGTTGAATGCTCATGAGGGGAAAACTGACCCCACTGAGCAAGGCCAGTGGTAGGCTGAGGTGTGTGCTAGACAAAGTTAGTTAAAACAGTAAAGGGTGCTCTTTAGTGGAGCAATAATATTTTTCTTGGGATGCCTTCAGGCGCTGGGTGAAATGTGTAGCCTTGCCCCTAAGATGGTTATGTTTTTGAGGACAAGACTGACAAATCAATAATTTTACTTTTCCCCATTATTGCCTTCTTGGCGTTTTCTAAAAACATTTCTTCTGTTTCCCCCATGCCCTAAAAAACTCTTTTCTCCCATGTGAATGAGATCTAACCTGTTTCATTTAGGGACTCACATTCAGAACATCTTCTGAGTAGTTGGGCCCAAGCTTGTCTTCCTACCACATGTGGATTGCTAGGCAGGGTTTTCCTGTTTACCCGGAATTCTCAAGTTGGTGGGGGGTGGAGGGATGAAAAGAGAATAATTTAATGGTGTTTCCATAATTGTATCACTGATGTTTAATCACCTTCTTTTTTAACCCTGCCATTTGGTCAACTGAAAGAATCTAAGAAGGCTAAAGAAAGAAAGATGTTATTTATAACTTTAGAATAGAAAAGAAATATAGCAAGGAATAGGCAGAATTGATTGTGATCATTCAGAGAGGTCCAAATACTTCTATGATTTTTGTTTTGTTTCTGCTATATTTCAGGCTCTCCCCATCTCTTCTTACACCCTCCTTCCAAAAAATAGTTTGAAAAATTTTGGATAAATTTTTTGTGTCATTTCATTCTTTTTGTTGCTTTCCTTTTCTTTTTTTAGTTACATGTCTCTTCTTTCTAAACCATTATAAACATTATATTGGGCAGCATTACCTTAAGTGGTAGGCATTTAGGTGGGAGGAAGGTAAACATCTAATTTTACCTAGGGAGGCAGAGTTTCACTGCACTCTCTTCATTAAATGAGAGGACATCTTCATCTGTTCAGTAACGCTCAGGTGAGACATTTAGTGGGGTATTTGCTGAGTCTTTGTGTAGCTTAACACTTTTCAATTTTTCTCTCCTTTGAAACTGTTTCAGTTAGAGAAGAAAGAAATTGAAAGTTGAATTCACAGATGTGATGACATATCTCTAACCAAGATAGGCTTTAATCAAAGGAAATAGGCAAAAGTAGATATTGCTCATTTTTTTCTTTGGTGTTTTGCGGTAGATTTAGGATTTTGATGTAAATGAATTTCTCCCCATTTTGGGACGTTGCACATAAATTTATTTATCTTATTAAATGATAATCCCAATGTATTTGGTTGTAAGTTTCTTTCATTCTGGAAAAGTTGGTAATATACTGGGAATTTGGGTTGTTGGTAGTCAGAAGTATTTCTTCAGCAGTTTTGACTTATTTTGCCACGCGTAGTTGCATATAATTTTTAATGATAGAACCAGATTTAGATACAACTAGGAACCTAAAAGTAGACAAATGTTAGTATCTTCTAATCTGCATGGAATTCTTTAAATGGTCCTGAGAGTGAGGATTAAAGAAGCCACATTGTATTCTTATAAGTTTAGATGAAGTACTATTTTCATTTGTAAACTAACACAATTTAAAGCAAGTAGATATATATTGGGAAAATATTCTTTTTACAATAGTCTCACAAGGCTTACTTGCTTTAGAAAATAGATTATTAAGTAAAGTTTGTCATTCTTATTTCATTGATGGAGCATGAAACTAAATTTATTTGAACTGTTTTACATGCAAGGTCGCTGGTGTATTTGCAAATGTATTTATGATCAGTTTTTCTACTTTAGTTTTGTCTCTACAACACCAAAACAACTGTGAATTTAGTGAAACAAACTCAGTCTGATTGTTTTTATTTAAGTAATGAAATGATTCAATACACGTGTTCCACCTGCTCTACTCTGTGTAGATAGAGGCTCTTCTGTGTAATTCTGAATGAATAGCTAACAGTACTTAGTTCACCATACTTATCGCCGCTAATCTACTTAGCTCCCTTGTGCTGAATAGGGGATTGAGCCAGATGACTAATAATGATCCCTTCAATGTTAAAATGCTGTGATTTTACACAAGAAACCCTCACAAAAGAAAGAACATAAGATTTAAGAACCGTTTTCCTTGATTATATGAATTCCTCTTAAACAAAGGCATTGGGATGGTGAAAATGTAATCAAACCGATGACATAGATTTCTTTCCCAATCTCACTTTTGTCAGCTGCTGTTTAAAAGGAGTCAAAGATTGCTAATATTTTTTTTTCCTGTGCAGATCTGAAAACCATGAGCGAACGCCTCAAGAATAGGTACTACGTGTCTAAGAAATTATTCATGGCAGACTTACAGCGAGTCTTTACTAATTGCAAAGAGTACAACCCCCCTGAGAGTGAATACTACAAATGTGCCAATATCCTGGAGAAGTTCTTCTTCAGTAAAATTAAGGAAGCTGGATTAATTGACAAGTGATTTTTTCCCTCTTAGAAACTCATCAAGCAGTGTGCCTACAGCAAGGTGGTTTAGTTTTACAAAGAATTGGACGTAATGTATTGAAGATAATTGTAAATGTAATAATTAGCACTTTTGAAAAACAAACAAAAAACCTCCTTTTAGCTTTTCAGATATGTATTTAAATTGAAGTCATAGAACATTTTTATTTTATGGAATAGATTTTAATCTATTTACTACTATTAATGTAAATTTTCTATGGCATGTCCAATAGCTGAATATTCAATAATAGATGATCAGGGGTTTCCTCAAAGCCTGTATATGAGGAAATTGCACATAGTACCAAGATTTGGGGGAATGCAGAAAATTTTCAGACCGTGAATGTTTCCATTTTTTTCTAATGGAATGTGAGAGTTTATTTTTATTTTATTCTGAAGGACTTTAAGGAAGGAATACATGATAAAAAGCCCGTAAAAGGTGAAATATGTGATGTTTGAAGTCTCATTGTAGACTTTTTCTATATATTTTTAAAAAACACTCATCTAGATGAGGTGCTTTGAGCAGTTCTGAAAAATGCAGTTCCAGAAAAGCAACTGCTTTGATTCCTAAGGAAGAAATTCTAAATAATGCAAACTTTTTTATAAGCATCTGGGTTTTTGATAATTCTGTCTACCTACAACAAACTTGTGAGTGCATAACCACTATTTTAATAATTATTTTCTCTACACAAATGTGTAATATTATATTTGACTTTGCTTATGCAGGACGTAAGTTCAACAAAAGGCAATTTCCCGGCCACAAAGGCATAAATTTGAAAACACTTGAGATTGAATCAACATGCTTTAACAGGAAAAGATGTATAATCTGTATGTGTATCCAATTTGGTGAATCCTTGTTCTGATAAATAAGGATTTTTTTTTTCTTGTTCCATGATACACACAACCCCACTGATATGTTTATATGAACATTTTTTCCTTTTGCATCTCCGGATTATATTCATTGTTTGAGGTGAATTAAATTACCACCAAGGTTTGCTGTCAGTATTAACATCTCCTTTGGTATATAGACCCAGGGTAATATCCCACTAAAATCCATCATACAACCTTAGTGACCTGTCTTGGGATTCCAGCTTAGTGCTTGGGTTTATTTTCTGATTAACACTACATAGAAAAGTGGGACATCTGCCATCCCAACTCTGGGAGAACCAACTAATATAAAACAAATGAAGACCATCTTGGTGGTCTCGACACTAATTTTTATGATACAAATTTATAAACTGATTTTTGTAAAGGACTAGGTTTTAAAAGTGTATTTAACTTGATGTTTTCTATCAGCGTAAATGAACTAAAATGATCATTTAATAGTCATTAAAAACAGTTGCCAGAGATAATCTGCATGAAGGAAAAACACCTGCAAATGGCTATTAAGTTGGAAGTATTGTTTTTAATATGTAAGAAATATTCAGAATGCTCACGCTGAAAAATGCCTCAACTTTTGTAAGTATAAGAAACCACCTTGAGTGGCATCTAGATTTCTAATGAAGAATGATGATACAGTTTGGATTAAGTATCTTGGACTGGTTTTAAGCAGTGCTTTGTACCGGATCTGCCGAAGCATCTGTCCAGCCTGGTATCCTGTGAAAGTTTGTTATTTTCTGGGTAGACATTCTTATAGAGTATTGTCTTTAAAATCAGATTGTCTCTTCTATATTGAAAGCATTTTTATGTTTTCTAATTTAAAAATTAATATTTTCTTATAGATATTGTGCAATAAAGCTGAAGTAGGATGTGTGGTTTTTGCAAATGCTTTAACAGCTGATAAAATTTTACATTTGTAAAATTAATATATTGTACTGGTACAAAAATAGTTTTAAATTATATTTTAAAAAGCTCTCAATTGGGTGGTGTGTTTTCTTCTTCTAGCAGATTAAGTTTAACAGGGCAAACGTACAATCTGATGGATGACCATCGACTATACCCTTAATTCTTAGCTCTTAAGTATTTTGTTGAAGATTTTTAGAATTATTGCATTCATGGGAAGTTTTATAAAAAGTCACAGTCCATCAGTGAGAGATTTTTCAAGAGGAGAGACTCTTATCGTGTCTGTGTCTCTTGAGTAGTCCACCGCATCTTGCCTGCTGTCACTCATTAAACAAAGAAAAAAAATCCAGCTAACAAGAGAGTTATTGGTTTAGAAATTAAAAGCGTTTTTTTTTCCAGTTTTTCTACTTTGTGTCTGTGAAATAGATGAATGAGGAGAGAGACAGATAAAAATACAGCAGATTTTTAGACATCTCTCATATAAGCCTCTTGTTACTCAGAATGCTGACTGTAGGGAAGAATACTGTAGTCCTTTTGGGGTATGACGGGACTCCCCAGAGGGCACTCCTCTTCCTTTCTGAATTCTGAACCAACTGAGAAGTCAAAAGAATGAAGCCTATGATGGCCAAAATATCTTTATTAATAATAAAATGGATACTGGAGAGTGTGGCTTATGTATCTGTGGAAAATGGGCTTTCTAACACTGAACCCCAGAATGTGATGGGCTTGCCAGTCACCAGCAGCTCTGCACAACTGCTTACTTCCCCCTCCAAGGGCAGGGCCTTTACCATTGAGCTTGTAGTGCACGGCCAAGAGCAAGGTCCTTTCTGAAGGCAGGCCAATTCCGAAGAGGTGCAGGGCAGGGAGGAGCAGAACAACTCAGGCCAGATCTTTACTCTGACTCATCATTTAGGTCAGTCTCTCCCAGGGGAGGAATGAGAGCGGGGGCAGAGGGAAGCCAGAGGGTGATGGATACCTTCTACAGGAGAGTAAACATCTGGAATGGAAAATAAGTCTCCGTCCCACCCCACCGTATATATCCGTAGTCAAAAATCACTATAAATTTTTTTTGGTTATTCACCATATTTAAAAATTGGTTGTATTCATTAGAAGAAAATAGTGAAAAGAAGACTTTGAGATTTTCATATTACTTGGAAGTAAAATTTATAATTATGGAACCTAAGAAGTAGAAACAGGATCAGACAGAAGTACTGTGGACAGGTTAATAATGTGTCACTCCTTTAAGCTGATATTCTTCAGACCAACCCTCAGTGTTTATTTGGAAGAGATTCTAAGAGCTGCACAAGGAAGGGTTACTGGTGGCAGCTTTTGGCCTTTTCCATATTAAGTTGAACTGTTCTCTGGCCCTTAACTAGCATTTTCCTCTTGGCAAAGTAAAAACCCCAAAGAAAAGAGGCCAGCTATTCTGGAATATCGAAGGTCATGATGGCCGCAAGTTCTTATTTAAGAGGTAGTAATTAAGTTGACTTTTTTTCACCATCTTGAAACATGTTTAGATTTCTTGGCTATTCAAACGTTTTTTCCTGGCAGAAGAAAGGTGTGTGTAGAGGGTGGTGTTTGGGGGCAGGGAGAGTGGTGGCAGGGACTGAAATCAGTGTCTCTACTTGAGTCTTAGGCTCTTCGTGGTAGTATTTACTTTCTCCTCCAGGCTCATCAGTGCTAGTGGTATAAGTGCTGATGGAGATTGGCAGGGCAAAAATAGTGTTAGTAATGTCCTGGTTAGGCGATGAGATGAAAATGAACTTAAAGAGGGAGAAAAACAAAAAGCAAGTCGAAGAAGGTTTCCAGGTATTCTTTGGAGGAAGAGCTTCAACAAAGTAAACAGCAGGTGCTGAGAGGAGGTGAGAGAACACCCCTGAGCATCATGAAAAGCCCTCTAAGGTAATTTATGTATATTTATGCTTTGGTTTATTTATGGGAGCATCTTTACTTTTTTGTGGAAAAAGGAAGCTAACAGTGACAAAGCTGGAGATTTTCTTTGGGTTTATTAAAAAGCAGTATAATTTCAACAAGCAGAGAAAAGCAAGGAAAACAAAAGTCAACCTTCCTGCTCCCTCTTGTTATTGGGAAGTCCAACACAACCTTGGCAGAATTAATTTCAAAAGATGAGAAACAACATGTGTAATTTGTGTGTGTGCGTGTAATTTTCTGAGCTGAAGGGAAAGGTATCAGTTTTACTTTATGTAGGTGTGAAGTTCTTTAAAAGAAATCCCTTGGAGAATTTGTTGGAAGCTAAGTACCATCTCACGATGGTACAAGTTCACATGGTTCTTGGACTCTTCCTAAAATTCATTGGTCTCTGTTTTTTCCTCCCTATTAACCTCCATTTCCAACAGTTAATAGATGAATATCTAATATATGCTTAAAAATATCTAAGAACAGAGAATCTGCCTTTTTGTGCAATAGGGCCGTCCAACAGCAGAATAGGCAAAGGGTTGTAAAAAGTCCTTAGTTTGGTTGATGTTGGCTGTTTTTTTAAATAGTTGAATAGCATACACACTTGTTTCATACTAAGTTTGTGATCAGTTTCTAATTCAAATCTTTTTTCCATTGAGTGCTATTAAGTGTGCCAGCATTGCTCCTACTCTTCAACACACCCAAACCCAGTTGTATGTTTGTAGTTTTGTGTACAACTCAACATCCCTCATATTTTTTAATCATTTTTAAAATTCGCAGTATAATTAACAGTACAATAAAATGCACAGCTCTTAGATGTTCAGTTTGATGACTTTTGACAGTTGTATACACTAATATAATCACTACCCTAAAGAAGATAGAACATTTCCATCACCCAAGGAAAGTTCTCTCATGCCCCTTTCCAGTCAATTCCTGCCCCATCACCAGGCAACCGCTTCTGATTTCTATTACTGTAGATAGTTTTGTCTGTTCTTTGATTTCGTAGAAATGGAATCATACAGTATGTACTCTTTTGGGTCTGGTTCATCCGTGTTGTAGTCAGTATCAGTAGTTCATTCCTTTTTATTGCTGAGTAGTATTCTATTGTCGGACTACTCCACCATTTGTTTATCCACTCATCTTTTTTTTTTTTTTTTTTTTAGGTTTTATTTATTTATTTATTTTTCCCCCAAAGCCCCAGTACATAGTTGTCTGTCATAGCTGCACATCCTTCTAGTTGCTGTATGTGGGACGCGGCCTCAGCATGGCTGGAGGAGTGGTGCCTCAGTGCGCACCCGGGATCCGAACCCGGGCCGCCGGCAGCGGAGCGCACGCACTTAACCGCTAAGCCACGGGGCCGGCCCTATCCACTCATCTTTAGTGGGCATTTGGGCAGTTTCCAGTTTTTGGCTTTTACAATAAGGCTGCTATAAATGTTCTTGTAGAGGTCTTTTTGTGAACACATGCTTTCATTTCTCTTGTATAAATACCTAAGAGTAGAATTGTCAGGTCACAAAGTAGATGTGGGCTTAATTTTACAGGAAATTCCTTCTGTGTTTATTTGTGTTAACCTGTGAAGTTCCTTTGATTCCAGTTCCAATATTCACTGTTATCTATTCCTTCTAGGTTTTGCATTTATAAATTTGATAATATTTTTCTCATTTCCCTGTTATTGATAAAAATATTAAACAAAATGGTGGAGAGTATGACACTTTTCATTAGGATGCTAGATAGAACCTCCAACCTCCAAGATGCCAAAGATCAAAATCCCTTGGGTGTGATCATGCAGCTGTGTGTGAACTCACTTAATAATCCCCATCCAGGCCACATTTCTCCATCTTTTCAATAAATGCCAAACTGGAATAAGTTTTAGATACCTCTCTGTTTTGTTTTTTATTTTATTACATGTACCTTCTTGCACAAATGCTACTTTCCAACACTTTACATGGATGAAACACAGTGTATCATTCTGTGGATGCCAATTCATCCTGTGTCTATTCCCTCATTAGACATACACCTTTTCACTCAAAGCTGTGGTGAGGATGTGTTTAAATAATGTATGGGAAGATCCTTTGAAATAAGTGTGAAACATTGTAAAAGGTTTTAAGCTAATACTAGAAATTTACAAATTAGGCTTTTTACCTAAAACAGTTTTCAGATATTGTTAATATAATGTAATTTTGTTATCTACACTGCTACTAAGTGGGTTTGAACTAGCAGATAGAACTCAGTGCAGATAGTGAATCTGCTCATGCTACGTGGATTCATATAATCAAGTAATTTCCTTACCCAGGAATCTACCACATGTGGAGCACTGAGTAGGTGTCAGGCACTCTTCTAAGCATTTTACATGTATTAACTCATTGAATCCTGGCAACAACTTAATGAAAACGCTGAGATGGAGAAGGGCAATTTTCCTAAGAAGTAAATGCGGGGATTCTTGATCCAGAGTCAGTGTTCTTAACCAGTGTGCAGTGTTACATCGACATCTGAAGAGTAGTTGTCCTAGTTTGTTGCCTCATGAAGTGTCTGGATCTATAACTATAGTTTCAATTTCTTTTACGTTCTTTGCTATTCACTATGAATTCTTATCTCATTCTGCGTTTATTGAGCATCGACTATTTATAAAATGACAAGGATACAAAGATGAGTTGCCAGTTTTTAAGACTAAAATCTGTGACTGGATGAGAAATGTAAACCATGTGACAAGGTAACATCTGTGAGTTCAGAGGTGAGAGATTGATGTGAGGTTGGGGTGAAGGTTGATGATGGGTTGTGGGGATCAGATCGGGTAGGGTCATGAGACACCTTGCTAAGGAGGCTGTTTTTGTTTTTGTTTTTTTATTGAATTACAATGGACGTACAATGCTATATTAGCCTGGGCTTTAATAGTAGGCCCATGACAGCTACTGAAACTTAGAGCGTGTGTCGGTAAAAAATGATCAAAGTTGCAACTACATTTTCATGGAGAGGTTAGACATTGAACAAGTAATCACATGTCAAGAGAGCTACAAGTTAGAGCTTACAGTGGTGGCACTAAGGTTGGCTTCAATTAACATACGTGTTAAATTAAAAAGATACTTGTTAAGCAAATGTAGCTTCAAGATAAGTTTCCTAGGCACCCCCTTGTTTCCTCCCCCAATCTCAAAAAATCACCACCACAGGGCCCTGTCTATAGGGAAATTCTGGAGCTTCCATTAGTATAGTGCTATGAGACTATAAAAGGGCACAATCTGGTAAGTGAGAGCTTAGGGAAAGCTTCCCCAAGGAAGTGACTTTTAACCTGTGCTGAAAGATGAATGGGCATTGACTAGGGCAAAATTTGGAGGATGGCAGGTGAAACAGTACAGGCTGAGAAACCTCTGAGGCACTAAAGAAATCAAAGACCTGAGAGAATCCAAAAGGAAGGGAGTGGTAGGGAGAAAATAGGATGGTGTGAGATGGTATAGGGCCTTAATAGGCCATATTAAGAATACTGGATATTATTTTAAGGGAAATAGGAAATGGCTGTTAAACATCAAATTTTGTGGTTTAAAAAAAAATTGGCAATGGACTGTAGTCTTCTGGTTACACAATGTCAAAGAGTAAGATAACTTAAAAACCTTGGCCCCTAAAAACACCTGGAAATGCTGGATAAAATGCAATAAATTTGAGGACATAGCTGAGTTTATAAGGGAGAAAAGGCAATCTTGAAGTGACATAACCAACAGGAAATTAAAAAAACAGGGGAGTCAACACAGGTACTGATTTTTTTTTTTTTTATAATTTTATTTATTTATTTATTTTCCCCCCAAAGCCCCAGTAGATAGTTTTATGTCATAGCTGCGCATCCTTCTAGTTGCTGTATGTGCGACGCGGCCTCAGCGTGGCTGGAGAAGCGGTGCGTTGGTGCGCGCCCGGGATCCGAACCCGGGCCGCCAACAGCGGAGCGCGCGCACTTAACCGCTAAGCCACGGGGCCGGCCCCAGGTCTGATTCTTGGGTTAGTCTGTGAAAGTTGCTATCTCTGTATTTAAGGGGCTTAGGTTTGAATATCTGTGGATCAAGTGGACCAGGCTGTTACCCACCCCCACACACACACACACATAGATAGATAAAGCCAGAACCTATATAGGTCTGCACATATTAGTGAAAACATGGACTAAAAGGTTTCCTAAGAATTTGAAGCCCTTTGACTGTACCTCAACCAGGTTTAGGCTTCAAGTTCACATTTCCTACCTGATCAAGGAATCCCTAAACAAACCCCCAAGTGTAATATAAAATAAAAACTGGTTTTTAGGCAGATGGTATCTCCAGGGCTCCTCGTGGAAGCAAACACAAAATCAGTCTGCATGGATGTCCCCACCACCTAGTCCACAAATTTCCCTCGGAAGAAAAAGTAAGTTCCGTGATGAGCTCACAAAAAATTAGGAAACGTGAGCAAACAAGCCATAGTCAAAGTCAGCAGACACAACAAACAAATATCAGGTTTAGACACCTAATGTGAGAAAACACACCAATACTCTGAGAGAAAAGGAGTGCTTATCATTGTTAAAAATAGAGAACAAAACATGAAGTGACAGGTTAAATAGGCTATGATATAGCCAAGGACAGAATGAGTGACCTGGAATATAGAACTGATGAAATGCTACAGAAAGAGCACAGCTAAAGAGGTGGGAAATATGAAAAAGGAGTTAAGAGTGAGAGGATAGGCTGTAAACAATGTGAATTCCATTAGGGCAGAATATTTGTTTTGCTCACTGAGGTATCTGCAATGCTTAGAACAGTGCCTGGCACAGTTGGTGCTGAATATTACTTAAATAAAAGTCCAATAATTATTAGAAGTTGCATAAGGAGAGAATGAGGAAAAGGCAATATTCAATGAACTAAGAATTTTGTTAGAATCAATAAAAGGCATGAATATTTGTAATCAGTGGATCCCAAGCAGGATAAATTACTGATTTCCACTTCTGCCCATGAAAGCATAACTACTGTGGTGTAACCCACCGTAAGTGAGAAAATTGGACTTAGTATATTAATCAACTGTTTTAATTGGGCAATAGGTATTACAGCCCCCTTCCCAGAGAGAAGGAAAACAAGCAGAGAGAGCCCTATGTTCATCCCATATTTCTTCAGTAGGCAGTTTCAGAATTGTAGCAAAGGAGAGGGGATCCAAAGAGAGTCCAGTATGATCGCTGAGTTGAGCAGACAGATATTGAAGTTTCAGGGAAGCTAGAATTTGCTAGCTGAGTATTGGAGAGGAAAGAGCTATGTAGAGAAATAGCTCCAAAATTCTGCTGAGGTGTTGCTGAGACTTAGTTGGATACTAATCTGCATATGGGTTGGGTGACACTTCATGAAGCCAGGGAAAGAACAGCTGTGGGGTAAAGAACAATTATAGGGAATAGTAAGCCAAAAAACTCTCAGAGCTTACACAGGGCTGGGAATCATTCATGCACCCAGCAGCCAGAGTGGACAGACCTTGTTGAATACATGGGACATTCAGTGGAGACCTTAGATGCTTCACATCTTAGTACGGGGGCTAAATGAGCCCAAGAGTGAAAGCTACCCTAGACTTAACCCCAAAACCAAGTCTAAAAAGGATCAAGCTGATCTCCAAGAAACCTAATTGCCCAACAAAACAAAATTCACAACTCTTTAAAGGAATACAACAAAATATAGCTTTTAAAAATGTTAAATTCCCAATGTACAGTATCCAATAAAAAAATTACAAGATAAAGCAGGAAAGTGTGATACATAACTAAAAGAAAAATTGACCAATAAAAATCAATCCAGAAATGACAGAGATAATGGAATTAGCAGACAAGGATGTTAGAACAGTTTTAGAAAACATTATAAATAGGCTCAAGGATTAAAAAAAAAACATGAGTACAATGAGAAAAGTAGAAGATGTATATAAAAAAAAGAATCAAATGGAGTTTCTAGAGGTGAAAAAAATACAATAGCTAACCTGAAAAATTCACTGGTTGGGATCAATAAACAATTTGATAAAGCAGAAGAAAATATAAGTAAACTTGAAGATACAGCAATAGAAGCTATCCAAAATGAAGCATAGAGGGAAAAAAGACTAAAAGTCACAAGCAAAATTAGAAAATACCTTGAACTGAATGAAAGTGAAAACACAACATATCAAAATTTGTGGGATGCAGCCATTACAGTGCTTGAGGGAAAAATTATAGCATTAAAACACACACATTAAAATAAAAGGTCTTATTTCAGCCTACCTTAAGAAGGTAGAAAAAAAGCCAATTAAATCCAAAGTAAAAGGAAGCATACGAAAGAGTACAAATTAACCAAACAGCAAATGAATGAACAAAAAAGAGAGAAATCAATGAAATTAATAACCAATTCTTTGAAAAACTGATAAACTTCTAGCCAGACTGCACAAGAAAAAAGAGAAAGCACAAATCATCAGTATCAGGAATGAAAGAGAGGACATAACTAGAGCTCTTAACGTGCAAGATGTTAAAAGGATAAGGGAATTTTGTAAACAAACATCCTGCCAATGTATGTGATAACTTAGATGAAATGACCAAATACTTTGTGTGACACAACTTAGCAAAACTGACTAAAGAAGAAATATAAAACCTAAAGATCCCTATATCAGTTAAAGAAACTGAATTCATAATGAAAAACTTTTCTTCAAAGAAAAGTCAAGGCACGGATGGCTTCACTAGTCTGTCAAACATTTAAGAAAAAAGTAATATCAATGCTACACGAACTCCCAGAAAACAGAGGTGGGAAGACTTCTGAACTCATTTAATGAGGCCAATATTATTACCCTAATACCAAGGCCAGAAAAAAATATTATAAGAAAATTATAGACCAATAACACTCACAAACATAGATGCAAAGATCTTTAACAAAATATTAGCAAATGGAATTCAGCAAAATATAAAAAGGAGAATAGATCATAACAAAGTGGGATTTATCCCATTAACTCAAGGTTGGCTTAGAATTGGAAATCCATTAATGTAATTAACTATATGAACAGAATAAAGGAGAAAAAATATATTCATGTCAATAGATACAGATAAAGCATTTGACAAAATTCAACACCCATTCATAATTTAAAAGAAAAAAAAATTCCAGCAAACAAAGAATAAAAGGAACTTCCTCAGTATGATAAAGGTTATCAATGAAAACCTATAGCCGGCATCAAAGTAATGCTGAAAGACCACAGGCTTCCAAGGTTGAGATCAAGGCAAGGTTGTCTGCTCTCATCACTTCTCAACGTTAGAGTGGAGGCTCTAGTCAGCACAATAAGGCAAGAAAAGGCATACAAATTAGAAAGACATAGGTGACTGTATTTGTAGACTATAAGATCATGTACATAAAAAATTCTAAGAAATATACAAGAAAGGCACTAGAACTAGTGAGTGCATTTAGCAAGTTCTGTATATGAAAATCAATTGCATTTCCACAAACTAGCAGCAAACAAGTGAAAATGAATTTTAAAAATACATTTACAATAAGAATATGAAATGCTTAGGATAAATTAACAAAATATGAGCAAAAATTAGACTGACAGAACTTCTCAACAGCAAAATCAAGACCATAAGCAAATTAAATGCTAGGGGAAGTGACTGTCAACCTATACTCAACCGTTAAGAGTGAGGGCAAAATTAAATTCATTTTTAGAAAAAAGACTGAGAATTTGACCTTCATCAAAATGACTATAAAAGATATATTTCTGAAACTTGGACTTTGGAAAGTTAAGTATATAAGTTAAGCCATTTAAGGATAACCACTTAAAAAACAGAAATAAAAACAACACCATCAATCTAGTGGTAAACACTAAAAAAGAAAGAAGAAGGCAGAGTAGATAGCACAAAAATATTTGATAGAAATAAACTATAGCAGTTATCACAATAAATGTAAATGGATTGAATTTGCTAGATAGAAGATGTCAATTCAATTGGGACTGAAAAAATCTAGGAATATGCTGTTTGAAGACATACATCTAAAACGTATTAACATAGGAAGGTTTAAAAAACTTTAAAAGAAAAATGATATACCAGGCTAACATTAACTATATTCAGGTAAACATTAGCCATATATAACCATCTATAAGTCGCCTTAGCTATATAAGACTTCAAGACAAAAAGCATTATAAGGGAAAAATAGAGTAAATACAACAGTGATAAAAGGAACAATTCACTAGGAAAATAAAATTGACAAATCCAGAAATATTGTGGAAGATGTTATTATACTTCTTTTAGTAAATGATAAAACAATCAGGCAAAATTGGTAAAAATATAAAAAATTTGAAAATGTATACAACATTGCACTTGACAATTAGAGAATTTATATTTTTCTCAAGCACTCACTGTTTAACATTTGCAAAATTTAAGTACTTACTAGGTCACAAAAGACTTAACAAATGCCAAAGAATCAACATCATACAAATCATATTTTTTGATATATTACAAAAATCGATAACAATACTGACAACAGAAATCTCCAATTAGGTATGAAAAACATAATTTTAAATAACTAATAGGTCAAAAAACACAATGAAAGGTAAAAAATACTTGAAATTAAACTTAAGGAAACATATATATATATATAAATCACTAAAGAAATAGTGCAGTGAAACTAAAGAGAGAGGCAAAAATGTATGTCTTTAAAAACTTATTAAATTAGTAAGGAAGGCTAGACCATCAAGGAGCTATGTTAAAAGTTAGAAAAATGACAGTGTAAACTCAAAGAATGTGAACAAAGAACATAACAGCAGAAATTTAAAAAGTAGAAAATGAAGAAAAAATTGAGAATCAAGAAAAGCTGGTCCTCTGAAAATATTAACAAAGATTAACAAGACCTAGCAAAATGGATCAAGTACAAAAGACAGCAGGCACAAATAGGCAATAAAAACATAACAACTGCAGATAGTACAGGATTTGAAAAACTTTTAAAAATACAATAAATAACTTATGCCATTAAGTAAAACATGAAATATACAGTTCCCGAGAAAAAAATAATTTAACTAAAGAGAATCAAGAAGAATTAGAAAAACTGTTAGACTTATAATCATTAAAAAACTAAGACAAAAATTTCCCCCAACAAGCACAGGATAAAATGGTTTTCATGGCATGTTCTACCAAACCTTCAATAGGTAAAATTTTGTTCCATAGAGCAAAAAGAGAAAAGATTCTCAACTAATTTTATGAGGCTCGTATAGCCTTGCTACCAAAAATAAAGATGTAAATGGGAAAGGGTATAGGCAAATTTTACTTATGATCATATAAAAAATCCTAAACAAAATATTAGTAAAGCAATTGCATCTATGTATTTTAAAAAAATGTGACTTCCAAGAAAACATAGGAGAAAAGCTTCATGACATTGGATTTGGCAATGATTTCTTGGATATGACAATCAAAAGCATAGGCAACAAAAGGAAAAATAGATAAATTGGACTTAAAATTGAAAACTTTTGTGCATCAAAGGACACTCCAACAGAGTAAAAAGGCAACCCACATAATGGGGGAAAATGTTTGCAAATCACGTATCTGATAAGGGATTAATATCCAGAATATATAAGGAATTACTAAAACTCAACAAAAAGAAAAACAACCCAATTCGAAAATGGGCATAGGACTTAAATAGACATTTCTCCAAAGAAGGTATACAAAAGGACAATAAGTACATGAAAAGATGCTCAACGTCACTAATCATTAGGGAAATGCAAGTCAATACCACAATGAGGTACCACTGCACACTCCTTAGGATAGCTATTATCAAAAAACAGAAAACAAGTGTTAGCAAGGATGTAGAGAAATTGGAACACTTGTGCATTGCTGGTGGAAATGGAAAATGGTGCAGCTGCTCTGGAAAACAGTATGGTGGTTCCTCAAAATGTTAGACATAGAATTACTATATGATCTAGCAATTCCACTTCTGGGTATATATCCAAAAGAATTAAAAGCAGGAACTCAAACAGATATTTGTACATCCACATTCATTGCAGTATTATTCCCAATAACCAAAAGGTAGAAACAATCCAAATGTCTATTGATTGATGAATGGATAAACAGAATGTGGCATATATGTATGTATACAACAGAATATTATTCAGCCTTAAAAAGGAATTAAATTCTGATACATGCTATGACATGGGTGAACCTTGAAGACATTATGTTAATTGAAATAAGCCAGACAAAAGGACAAATATTGTATGATTCCATTTATATGAGGTACCTGGAATAGTCAAATTCATAGAGAAAGTAGAATAATGGTTATGAGGGGGAGGAGGGGAGAGGTAAATAGGGAGTTATTTATTTTTTTTGTGAGGAAGATCAGCCCTGAGCTAACATCCATTGCCAACCCTCCTCTTTTTGCTAAGGAAGATAGGCCCTGGGCTAACATCTGTGCCCATCTTCCTCTACTTTATACGTGGGATGCCGCCACAGCATGGCTTGACAAGCAGTGCGTCGGTGCGCGCCCAGGAACCGAACCTGCGCACCCTGGGCTGCTGAAGCAGTGTGTGCACACTTAACCGCTATGCCACCAGGCCGGCCCCTAAATGGGGGAGTTATTGTTTAATGGGTACAGAGATTCAGTTTGGGACGATGAAAAAGTTCTAGAGATAGATAATGGTGATGATTATACAACAATGTGAATGTACTTGATGCTAATGATTTATACACTTAAAAATGTCCAAAATGATAAGCTTTAATTATATTTTACCACCAAAAGAAAAAAAAAATTATGACTATACAGTCCCTAGCCTGAAGCTAGACAAACCAATGGAAAGAAGTTTGGTACAGATAAAGATGGCAGTATTCATCAGTGGGGAAAGGATAGGTTAATCAATGAATAGTGCTGGGACAACTGGCTATTCTCATGGAAAAAAATAAAATTAGATCCCTACTTCTCAAAATGCCATATGGTTTAAAGACCTAAGTGAAAAGCAAAACTGTACAAATTTTAGACAAAAACCTTAAGGGAAAAGGTGATGGAGGACACTAATAGTTAAAACTCCTGAACATCAAGACATAAACAAGGTTAAAAAAAAAAAAAAGGGAAGAAACTGAAGATAGTTATAATCCATGTAAATAAATAGTATCTAGAATACATAAAGAACCCATACCCTTTATTAAGAAAAAAACACTCTAGTAGAAAAGTGAGCAAAAGATACAATAAGCAATTCATATAGAAGGAATGAGAATGACCAATAAACATTTGAATTCTCACAATTAACTCAATGAGATAAAATCTCATAAGTAATTAAAACAAAGAGAAATCATTTCACACTCATTGGCTTAGCTAATTTTAATGTCCAATAACACCAAGTGACAGTGTGTGTGGAAACTGGAACTTACAAATTGCCGTTAGGAGAGTGATATACCCCTTGCATCAGGAGAACTGGTACAACCACTTTAGAAAGCAACTCCCCTTCTTGGTATCAACTCCATGGAAACTTACTCACATGTGAACAAGGATGTAGAATATTCACTGTAGCACTAATTTGTAGTAATGAAAAAGTGGAAGCAACTTCTCTGAAGAGAAGATTAAGTCTGGTTTATTTATATAAGAAAATACTGTACAACGACGAAAATAATCTACATCTGCCAACACAGATAAATCTCAAAAACAGTGTTAAAAGTCAGCTGCAAAAAGATATGTACAACATAACATTCATGTAGAAGGTTAAAATACAAAACAATTCTTAACAGTCCATGGATAAATGCTACAGGAATACAGAAATATTAAAAGTACAAAAACTATAAAAGTACAAAACACCAAATTTAGAATAATGATTGATTTTAGAGATGAAGGGAAGGTGAAGATCAAAGCTAGATCAGAAAATGTCAGAAGAGAAAGATCTATAAGTAAAAGTAAAGGCAGTCGATGGTCTAGAGCAGGAGTTGGCAAACTTTTTCGGTAAAGGGCCAGAGAATAAATATTTTAGGCTTTGCAGGCCAAAGAGGCAAAATCAAGGATATTATGTAAGTACTTTATTGGGGTTCAAAGTTAGTGTTTTCTATCATCAAAATTGATAGCAAGTGTTTGGTTTTTTTCAACCATTTAACAACATAAAAACCATTTTTAGCTTGCAGATCACACAAAAGCAGGCAGAGGGCTGAATTTTGCCCATGGGCTAGTTTGCCCACTGTTAACCTCAAGCAGCATTGTCCAACAGAACTTTCTGTGGTCATGGAAATGCTCTATATCTGCATTGTCCCCGATATGGTAACCACTAGCCACATGTGGCTGTCGAGCACTTGAAAGGTGGATAGTGTGACTGAGAAATTAAATTGTAAATTGTATTTAATCTTAATTAAGTTACGACAGCTATTCTAGAGTTTCTTTGAATTTAAAGAACAGCTGTAAGGGAAATGGTTGAACAAACAACTTGGAAAAATAAGAGACTGTGATGGGAGAGTAGGACATATGAATCCGTGATTCTATCAGGGATAGAAAATTTTGGCTGATGAAAACGTTTTTGGGTGTGATTGATATGGAATGCAGAAAGATATGGAGATGCAGTCAAGAAAATTTGAGGTCAGGATTGAAAATTGAGGTCACCCAGTAAAACAGAATTTGTTGATCATGGACCTGGAGATTCCACAATGAAAAGTTGAAAGACAGAAGTGTTAGGTTGAGAGTACGGTAGGGGAGCTGAGAGTTTCATGGCAATGACTATTGGGGAAACCAAGGTGGAGGGAGAGAAACGTGCAAGGATGAGAATAGTGAAGGATAGAAAGTAAGATGATCAGAGATATTCTATCTTTAATATTTAAAGACTAGAAGAAGAACACAAGCACTGTCTTATACAAACTTTATTGCTCTTTAAAAATGGATAACCTACAGTGCTTTAAAGTTTAAAGAAGTATATACAAGTATAGGCTTCAAACTTTTAGAACTGAACTAGTTCCTTCTCATAGGTCGATCAAAAATACAAAAAAGCCCTTGGCATTCACACATTTAACGTTTGAGATTTTTGACTAAATAAGGAACTATCCTGAAAGTCTATGACATAATAATCTGTGATTTTGCTTAAGTATCACGTTGAACATACACCTAGAGCTTGGGGTTCAGAGCTAGTCACTTACCTAGTCCCTGAGCCAAAGCAGCCATCAATTCTCTAATCGTGATCTCATACACACTTCACCAGAAAAATTAAATTTAACAATGATATAAAGGATCCACAAACAACTTAGGATATACCCTACTGTGAATGTCAAGAATTTGTTTTATTCAAATATTATATAAGGAGTTTCAAAAAATCCTCAGACTGTCTTCAAAAATCATTCATTCTAGTATTCCCCACTTAAGGGAAAAATAAAGATGCCAGAAGCTTATAATCAAAACATCTTAATTTGAATAATCATTATTAATTTTCACAATGTTGGCATAAGATACATTTTGACTAAAATTAAGGGTTTTATGCAGTATTAAAAAATCTAAACTATTATAGTGCTTAAGTCTAGTTATCCATATTTAAAGGAAAAAACCAAATTTATTAAAGGTTTAAGAAAAAAATCACATTTGAAGTTTAGTTTCGAAGAAATGTTCATGATCTAGAGTCCTGTCAAGAGAATATTCCATGGCAATAGTTCAACCCACTTGTGTACTATCTTTCAGATTCTCGCTTGAGCAACAGAAAGGGGTGTAAGATGAATTTAAACAGCATCCAACAAACGCTTCATTGTATTTTCTTCATACTTCTTTTTTTAGAACTGTGTCTGGCATCCTTTTTCTGCTTGAAAATAGGCGAATTCAAGAAGCACAAATCTGTAAAAGGGTCCCCTCTTCTCAGTTTCCTATAAGGGTAAAAAGAGCTCTTAGGCATAATTATAAGCATCCCAATACTAACTTACTCTTAGTATAAACTCATTGTAAAATATGCCAGTGTTAATATTCCCACTTCAGTTTTTTATCAAAATTTTATATTTCAAATAAGACTCACTCTTGAACAAAGCTCCATAACCTTACTCTCCCAACATGTATCATTAAAAGTGAGTTCCCACAAATCAAATACTTACGAAGCGAGTGTGGGTTCCTTGTAGTTCACGCTGGCTGTGCACCTACGCTTAGGCAGAGATACTGCGGGGCTTTCTTTATTCTTTTTTGGGGAAAGAGAAAGTTTTCTGATTTTCACTACAGGATCCAAGGGGACATTGGTGATATCCTTCAGGCCACAATGAGGTGACTGGTGAGGTTCAGGTAGTACACCTACAAAAACAATTTTTACTGAATATGGTTCCAAAAAAAAAAAAAAAATCACAGGAACTAAAACTGTATGCAATTACATATCCTAAATGTATACAAAATCCAGCATTTTATCATATAAATTTTGTAACCTGTTCATTTTTTCATTGCAGATAACATTGAAATATTAATTATTGTAGATGTGAAGAACTGACATAACAGTTGACTAAAGTTAAAATTCTTAGGGGCCAGCCTGGTGGCGCAAGTGGTTAAGTGCGTGTGCTCCACTGCGGCGGCCCGGGCTTCGCCAGTTCAGATCCTGGACGTGCACCTATGCACCGCTTGTCAAGCCATGCTGTGGCGGCGTCCTATATAAAGTGGAGGAAGATGGGCATGGATGTTAGCCCAGGACCAGTCTTCCTCAGAAAAAAAAGAGGAGGATTGGCAGATGTTAGCACAGGGCTGATCTTCCTCACACACACACAAAAAATTCTTAAAAATTAAAAAAAATTAAAATTCTTCTAGGATAGCTTGGGCATAATGAATTAACTTAAACTATGGAATTTCATTTTAGTCACACCTTGCTCTTTAGAATCATCAAGGCCTCTATCTCTCTCAATACCAACGTTTATCATCAAGTGGCTTCCTGTAGTCTTACAAAGCTCAAGACTGACTTAAACTCATTCTATTAAATAAATGAGAATTCTAAATCATAGCCTCTGTGTAAACCAGGAGAAAAGGGGTTCCCTCTAGTAAGGCTAGTAGGCTAAAATGTTTTGCATATCATAAGCATCCAAGTTACTCTACATTGAGGTTACATCCATATTGGGAGACAGGTAGCCAGCACATAGCAAGGACACTGCAAGACAAATGATCTCTTCAAATAGCTTTAAAAAGTAAATCGTTTCCCAGGAAAAACTAAATTGTAATTGTAAAATGACTTCATATTTAGCAATCATATTGTCCAGGGTTATCTGGGTTTCAAATATTCTGTCCTCATATAAGCATATTATACTATACTAATTATTCCAACTTTCAGTTTGGAAAATAAGATTAAGCAAAAATATCAGATCAGTTGCTATATTCTGGAACAATGCTTCTCAAACTTTAATGTACATACAAATCCCCTGGAGGAACTTGTTAAAAAGATGCAGATTCTGATTCAAGGGTGTGGGGTACGGCCTGAGATTCTGCATTTCTAAGAAGTTTCCAGGTATTGCTGATGGTCTGGGGACCAAACTCTGAGTAACGCCATTTTAGAGTGTATTTTCTTTCTTTTAAAAACTTATAGAAATTTTCAAGTGTACACAAAGATGGAGATAACAGTATAATGAACTCCCAGTTTCCCAGCTTCAATAATTATCAACATTTTGCCAATCTTGTTTAATTTACTCTAACATCATTTCAGCATATTTTTTAAAAAGATATTTGCATGCTACCACCCCCTAACTGGTTGACCTTGAAAAGGTCATTTAACTTTTTTAGGCTTTAGTTTCCTTATAAACAAAACAAGTATGATGACACCTACACCTCATAGAATTGTTCTGAAGATCAAATGAAACAGCATGACAATATTTTGAGAATGATACAACCTGACTGTGTAGGTTACTTTTACTATACTAACTACAATTCCCAGATGAGAATCTTGGTGGGCAGGTACAGGCCGTATCATTGATATTTGAATCATGCCTACTTTTGATCTAACTAATAAAAGCAAGATTTTCTAAGCCACAGTTTTAGATGTCTTACAAATGTCTTACAAAAGAATACTAAGCCCATGAATTGAGGAAAAAGTTTTTGGTCTTATTAGGCCACCTCCACTAACTAGAAAATTATTGTAAATCATGGTTCCTGCCAAATTGAATATAAAGCAAAGCCATTAAAATGACAGGTCACTGGATTCAAGTTTGATTTCATTTTCAAGAGGATTTTCAGGTGAATGTAGAAAAGATATTTTAATTCAACCTAACTCCACAAAAATGTCTTTTCCTCACTTTGGAAGGCTTCATTTCCTGAAAGTAAAAATGCTCTCTCCATAACAAGTAGTATTTGTTCTTAAAAGAGGATTTAAATTAGCTTAAAGCAGGTCAGAGCAACCCAACTGTGATTTCCACCCCCAGCCCCCCACTATTTAATCAGATTGCAACTTCCCCTAAAGAGACAGATGGTAAGTCTCTAAGCTCCCCCAGAGAAACAGATGGTTAAGTATAGTACATAAGCATCAGGAGCGATCATTTATCATAAACATTAAAAATGTAGGCAAACAAGGAGATCACTTACTAGGAGGAATTTCTGTTGGCTTAGAACCCTCCGTCTCTTTTTCATCCGTATATTTTGGTGCTCTTTTAGATCGAGGCCTGGTGACTGGGCCCCTATCTGATTCGTTGGTGAGATCTTGACTGGACTTGCAAGTGGGCAAATAGAGGTCATCAGAATCATCTCCTGAACCACTTGATTCAGAACCAGCTGATTCACAAATGCTCACTTCAGATTCACTGTTTTTGGTTTCTTCTCTTTTAGAATCACTGCTCATTTTTTGTCGGAAAGGAGTGAGATGAACACCCTCTTCCAAATTAAAATTGTAAGCATCATTGGAAGTGAAAGATTCATCCAACTTTTTTTTGGAAACAGTTTTTTTATTTTCACTTTTGCTCCATTTATACTTTGATATAGATTTTGATTTTCTCCTTCTGTTAGCTTTTCTTTTCTCTTTTCTTCTTCTTCCTTGTGCATCTCTATGCTTACTTTCAGTTTGTTCAGATTTATACTCTAAAACGTCTTCTTTTGTTTTAGTAGATCTTCCTGGGTGAGTGAGCTTTGGTGATAAGTTAATTTGATCCTTGTTCCACTGAGAAACATTTTGTTCTACATTTTCAGGTATGTGCATACTTATTAGTGGGTCTACAAATCTAATTCTTTCTAATTCAAAAGACTGCTCTGACAAATGACTGAGTTCAAAATCATCCAAGGTATTGAATTGACACAGATTGTTAAAACGTTTCTTTAAACTGCGACGGAGAGATACAGTTCTAGGTAAGACATTATCAGTAGACTTATCTTCACCTGAATCCAAATCAAGTCTCAGTCTGTCTGGAGGAATGGTAGGTATTTGCTCTGAGAATTCAAAAAATAAATGAGAAAAACAGTTTCACTTTATGGAAATTTAAATTTCAAGAATCTTAGAATTCAAAGTTAAAAATGCAATGAATGAAAAGTCATTCTGTATTTTCCCCACATTTACTGTAAGTAAATAAAAATCTGGGGAATTTAATATTATTATCTAATTATTTGGCAATGATCAACTGATGGCTTATATCTGACTGTGAAAAAATCTTATATAACCTTCAAAAATATTCCACCTTGGGTTTTATGTGCCCCCTGGTTTAACGGTTTAAAGAAAAACTAGTAGTCTACATGTATCTGTGTGTATAGGATTAAGAGGAAGAGAATCTCATATTCCAAAGTAGGACAAATACACCAAGAAAGTGGGAGCTAAGTTGTTCTTTGAAAAATGAGTAAGACTGGGATAACTGGAAAGCCTTTCAGAAAAGAAATATAATCTGTATTATTAGGAAAAGTGAGGACACTTTGTTCTGCTTATGCAAATGCCATCCCTTCTTTAATGCTTAGTTCAAGAGAGGACTGGTATTTGAGAACAGGGACATATCAATTTAAAAATGAAAGAAGGCCATGGCTTTAGAGGTCAGCTTTGAGTTTAAATGCTAGCTCTTACCATCTGGGCTACTTCTTGTGAGATAACTTTACTTCTTTGAGTCCACATAAAATGGGACTGATTGTACCTATATTCCAGGGTTGTTATGAGAGTACGTAAGATAATGTACATAAAATGCATAATACAGAGCTTGACACATAGTAGGGCTCAGTGAATTGCAGCCAGTTATAGGTTTCTGATTACAAATTTGGCAAAATAAATGGATGTAGTTGAAAACGTTATTTTGTGTAAAATAAACAGATTTGCTTTGAACAGAAAAATACCAGATGAGCAAATTTTAAAAATTAAAAAAAAAAAATTAGAGAAATTTAATTATGTTACTTGTTCTCAAAGATCTCATCTTGCCCTTAATAATATTTTTAGATTTTCACTTGAATTACCTTCTATTTGGAACGATTCTCCTTGTCCTGGAAGGTGAGTTTCCTGAAGAGGAACTTGCCTTAGAAAATACCAATGAAAAAGAGAAATTTATTTAACAACTGTGTAATAAAAACAAATTTAAGATTTCTTAAAATTAAGTTTTTTCCTTTGCTTTTATATCATTTGATAATTCCATTCTAAATCAGTACATCTGTTCTGAACCAAAGGAAACCAAAAACATTCATGCTGAATACGTGGAGGCTGATTTGTTATGACCGACAGACATTTCAACTCCCACTGGAAGAACTAACATATCAAATTGGACAGTTCCTCCTGAAAACATGCCATAACATAATTTCATTTCACTGGAGAAACAGCCAATCAGAATTGACTTATAAACTATATTAAAGAAATGCAGTTTGATCACTCAACCCATTAGGAGCCTGCTTTATCATTAGCTGAGCAGTGATTTTTTTGGTAGTACATGCTTTTATGGTGCCTAACTACTGACTCCTCTGAAGTTAACACTGTTCATTTTCTTTAAAAATCTTGTCCCTTTTTGGTTCATGGAAGAAGAAATTTTCTTTATGCTTTAATACTATCACTGGCTGTTTCATTCTAATTATAATTTTATTCTTTATTTTCTATAGAGAATTTTCCCCTCTAGCCATCAAAAATTAAATACAGGTTTAGGTAACAGTGTTATGGTAACCAGGTAACAACAATTTTAGAAATTGTATAAAAACTCAATTATCTCATCTTACGTTTTGCCAATTACGAAAATATTCCGTCAGATCTTAAAGTTCAACAGTGTTAAAACTACTCATGATTAAAATTAATATGGGGATAGAAATCATATTAGTGATTACTTTTGCGAGGAGACACGAGGGAATGGTTTATGGGAGTAGTTCTTACCTGGGGACAATTATGCCTCCCCACCCCCCGCAGGGGATATTTGGCAATGTCTAGAGACATTTTTGGTTCTCAAAACTGGGAGGGGGGGTGTTACTGGCATTTAGTAGGTAGAGGCCAAGAATGCTGTGAAATATCCCACAATGCTTAGGACAGCCCTCCACAACAAAGCATAATCTGGCCCAAAATTTCAATAGTGCTAAGACTGAGAAACCCTGGGCCAGAGTGAGGGCTAGGCTCTATATCTTAATGGAGATTTTGGTTCCACAGGTAGGGACAACAGTTCCATAGTTTTGACTAGTGTTGGTCAAACTCATCAAACTGTGTAATTAAGATCTGTGCATTTTACTCTATGTAATTATATCTCAGTAATTCATAAGCAAACAAATAAAGTACACTTGATCCAAGAGAAGGGGAAGAGGGTATATGGGGTCTGATTGCATTTAAGAATGAATTGGATTAGACAGACAGTGTGACAGCTGTGTTAAATATAATGTTTTATTATATTCCTTTTCTAAACCAGACTATTTGAGTACTGGCAAAATACTATCATTGAATAGCCAATCCTTCTTAGAATAAAAACATGATGCAAGAAAAATATAACTGAAGGGAATAGTTTAAAAATTCCAGAGAAGCTTCTTATTCCTAGACATCAAAAAAGTAACTAAATAGGGCCGGCCCCGTGGCTTAGCAGTTAAGTGTGCGTGCTCCGCTACTGGCGGCCCGGGTTCGGATCCCGGGTGTGCACTGACGCACCGCTTCTCTGGCCATGCTGAGGCCACGTCCCACATACAGCAACTAGAAGGATGTGCAACTATGACACAGAACTATCTACTGGGGCTTTGGGGAAAAAATGGAGGAGGATTGGCAGTGGATGTTAGCTCAGAGCCGGTCTTCCTCAGCAAAAAAAAAAAAAAAAAGAGGAGGATTAGCATGGATGTTAGCTCAGGGCTGATCTTCCTCACACACACACACAAAAAGTAACTAAATATAAGAAATCTTTGGCTTGGTTATATATAACAGAATTTCAACGTATCAAATTTTCTTAAATATATTCTCAGTAGAGAGAACATCAGAGTCAATATACAAAAGTCAATATGATGCAATTTTCCTTTCATAAATGGATCATATAATTAAATCTTTCTTGGTATTAATAATCAGAAGAATGAGTTTGATACTAACGGTAAATCCTTCACAAATAAATCCCCAGAGTTGTTGTCACTATTGGAATCCATTCCAGAGAGACATACTTCTTGGTTCTGTTAATGTATTAAAACAAAGAAAACACTGTTACAACTGAAACCTTCATGACAAAGCATTCATTATTCAACAATAAATACTTACATATTGACAGTCTACTATGGTGCCAGGCACTGTTCTGGGAACTGGGTCTATAGCGGCTAAAAAATAGATTAAGTCCTGCTCTACATTCTAGTGTAGGGAGAGAAAATTTAAAAAAGAGCTTACATTCTAGTGTAGGGAGAGAAAATTTAAAAAAGAAAGGAAAGAGAGATATAAATAATTTCAGATAGTGATAAGTGCTATGGAGGAAATACGCAGGGTGAAGTGCCAGAGAGTAACTGAGGTTGGAGGGCTCTTTTAGATGGAGTGACTTTCATCTGAAATCTAAAGAATGCAAAGGAGCAGCCATTGAAAGAGCAGGTGGAAGAGAAAGCAGTGGAAACAGCAAACACATAAGTCATGATGTAAGAAAAACCTTGCTGTGTTCAGAAAAGAAAGGCCATTGTGGCTGGAACATAGTCACTGAGAAGAACAGGAGATGTGCATGCAGAGGCCAGATAATGTAGGGCCTTGAGAGCCATGAATTTGGATTTTAGTCTACATGTGATGGGAAGTCACTTAAACATTAACCAGGGAAGCAAAATGACTAAGTTTTAAAAAGAGCATTCCAGCCACTGTGTGAAACATGGATTGAAAGGGGCCAAGGAGGTAGGCAGTCATCACAGTAAATCAAGCAAGACATATGAGCTCGGACTGGAGTCCTATGGCTATGGAGGTGAAGCCCAGAGGAAGGTCTTGAGATGACAAAGTGTGCTCAGATTGAACACAGGTGGAAGTGGGGACAATGAGGGAGAGGGAAACCTCTTATGGTTTTGACTTGAGCAAATGGGTAGGATGTTTTATTGAGATGAGTGAGACAGAGGGAGGCAGAAGTACACAATACCTTTGGGAGGGGGAAAATAAAGAGTTGTGCTTTGTACAAAATATGGTTGAGATCCTTTACAAATGTTTAAGAGGATATATCAAGTAGTAGCCGTGGGTGTGTGTGTGTATGTGTAGATCCTGAGCTATAAATTTGGAAGTCACCAGCAGATAGACAGAATTTAAAGCTATTGCCGGGGATAAGATGAGATTGGGTCTAGGACAATTGACACTGACAAGTAAAGAAGCAGCCAACAAAAAAGACTGACATGGAACAGTCAGCAAGGTAGAAAGAAAACTAGGAGAGTATGATGGTAAGAAAGCTAAGAGATCAAAGTATTTCAAACAAGGAGTAATTCCTGTGTTATATGTTACTTCAAGGCCAAGAAGAAAGAGATATGAATACTGAATTCAGTAACACAGAGGTTTTGGGGAACTTGGCACAGTGGCAATAGAATGGTGGAGATAAAAGCCAGATAAGAGTGAGTTCAAATGTGAATGGGGGAGGGGGGAGGGAGGAGGGCGAAAGGGGTAATTCGGCACATGTGTGTGGTGATGGGTTGTCGTTAGTATTTGGGTGGTGAACATGATGTAATCTATGCAGAAATAGAAGTATAATGATGTACACCTGAAATTTATACAATGTTATAAACCAATGTTACTGCAATAAACAACAACAACAACAAAAATGTGCATGGAAGCTGAGGAAGTGAAGACGGTAGGTGCACTGGTCTCTCTGGAAAAGTTCTGCTGTGAAGCAGAGAAATGAGGAGATGGAGGGATGTGAGATCAGGAGAGGTGTCATTCATTTTCTTTTCCTCTTAAGATAAGAGATACTAAAGCACATTTGTATGACAGCTAGAATGATTCAGTAGAGAGGGAGATACATGTTGGAGGAGAGTGAAAACTTTCAGGAGCAAAATCCTGCAGGAGAGGTGAAGAAGGGAATGTGATGGACAAGGGGAGGGCTTGGCCTTTGACAGGAGCAGGGACACTTCTGCCACTGCAACAGGAGGAAGAGGGAGAACACAAGTAGAGACACAGGCAGATCTGTAGATCTGTATTAGGAAGATGAGAGTTCCAGCCTAATTCCTTAGAAGTCATTCTAACTCAGTTCAGTTGTTTTTTGAAATGTGATGCACATATAATTTGCTGACATTATAATGAATAGGTTAAAACTGTTCATCAGAAACAAAACCACTAGAAGTTTTAAATTTATTATCAATATAGCTAATGTTATAAAACTAGTATTATCACTAAAGAAATAATAAAGGTAAATAAAGGAGAATATTTAACTACAGAATGATGTAATTCAAAAACAAATTATTAAAAAGATCTGTTACAAAATTTAGGGAACAAATAGCTTTTAGATATTACATTCTGATTAATCCTTATAAACTAACTATTGGTAGGCAAGAAAAATCTTCTTCTTAAAGCATTTTAAGCTTCTCCATCAATGCTCTATTGACTTGATAAACATGGAAGCACGAGTGTAGAATGATGGCTGAGAACGAGTGACACATGTAACAAGTATATGGCAGAAAACCAACTCTGACGTTTTAAATGCTAAGAACACTTTTGCCCAGCAACTAACAATATGTTTTAATAAATACTCAAAAATCATTGATAAATGTCAAAAGGCCTGCAATAAGAGAATTTTTTCCCTACCGTTTTTGTGATTATCTTATTGGGTACTCATTTCACACTATTCAATGTGTAATTTCAGCAAAAACTTTGGAAAGGGAAGAGGAAGATTCAAAAGTCTTTGGAGGGATTTTTTTCCTCACCAGTTGACCAAAAAAGGAAAAGAAAAAAATTAGGAAAGATTACATTCTGAAGGAAAAAAATTTTTAAAAGCAATCTAACCCTCACATAAAGGTAAAGAAATCATATCCAATCTTTATAAAAAGACAATTCTCTATTACACTGTATATGTATATATTGCATTTATGTGTATATATGTATGTATGTGTGTATATATATAAACACACATGAATATACATTCTATATAGCATACATAGAAAAAATATGGAATCACCTTAGTTGCAGGGAAGCAAGAACTCTTTCACTGACCCCTCCTGTCAATGGAGAGGTGACTTGAATCCCTTCCTCAAGTCCATACCCCTACCCTAATTACTATGGTCTGGCTTTCTGCTCTGGTCTCCTGGCCTAAGTGCCAACACAACTGTGTTCACTGGCACAGCAAACAGATGGCCACCCAGGAAGAAAGTAAACTGTTCTGTTAACACCTGACACTCACTACTGCTTTTCTCTTTCCCTGCCCCATGTAGCTTGCCTGGCAGTGGCTTCTGGGAAAAGGAAAGGAGAAACTAGCTCATCACTACTCTTCTCAGGATTAACGTTCAATGAGACACAAAGAATATCGTAAATCGAGCTTTCTCCACGTCTATTATAGTTTCGTTGGCCCTCTATACAACCTTGGACATAAACAGAATCAGATTAAAAATGTTGACAGCAAAACGTTCAGGATATTTCTCGTTTGGGAGTTAATATATAGTCTTCCTTATTTAGCCAACTAGTAGGTAAAAGTGATTCTCCAAAAGGCATGCAAATACTTCCCACTCTCCAAATTAAGGTAGTTCTCATAAAACCCCACTGGATGTAGCAAAACTACATAGAAAAGCTAACATTTATAGCACTGATAAAACCTTCTGGACTAGTCCTCTTCCCCTACCACTTTTAGACCTTTAGTTTGGTTGCCCCATCTTTGACTCACTTAGTTGAACATTCAAAGGAAGTGGAATACAGTGCAAAAGGCTGAACTATTTTTTCTGTACCTCGTCTTGCTACCTGCAGAACCAAGTTATACAAGCACAAGCCTCAATCACCTATATGCTTGAAGCTTTCTTAACTGGCCGCACACAACAGCTGTGCTAGAGCACTGGACAGATGTTATGATTAATTCACAAATAACAAGCTATCAGTAATTTAAATAACATAATTGATCTAAACTACTAATTCATGGCTTTAATATTTTTTCCTAAGAAATTCAGCCTTTGTAATGAAAATACCTGAGCAAATTCTTCTGTTTGTTGTGAAGTAAGCTTTTCTTTCAATGTATATAACTGACATGTGAGGTAGTAACATTCTTTTCTCAGCTGTAGGATAATATCTTGGGCTTCTCTCACTTTGGATTTTTCATTTTCCAAAGCTAAAACTAACATTCTGTTGTTGTCTTGGTAGTTTTTTAGCAGTGTAGAAGTGTTGGCTAAAAAAGAGAAAAGAAATTTTATTAGTTATTAAATCTAAACTTAAAGAGTGATGCCAAAGGACAACAAGAAAATCTCTTACTGATTAGTTGGCATGGTGCAGCTATAAAAGACTTTCGTTTGCCAATCTCTGCCAAGTTTTTATTCCTTTTCTCTTTCATTCGTTTCTTGATGTCTTCAAGACTATCTTGAAAGGACTTTTTCAGGCACCTTTCCTTGGCCATTTTCTGCCTAGGAATTCAAAACAACAAAAAAATATTTAATCTTTCTAAGAGAGAATATCATCGAATATAAAACAAGATTGAAAACACAGGATGTTCATGAAGAATGGATTAAATAGAGACTAAGTAACTGCTGAGTTAGCTCAAAGTAGATAGCTAATCTGGTAATAAGCTAGATCTTGCAGATTTTAAATCTCAATATTTTTGGCATAATATTAGCCTCCTCAGGTACATTATAGGGAAGGTGTAATAAATATGGGTTTTCAACCCAAAGACTTGTAATATGGCACTTATTTATTCTTTAACAAATACTCATTGGGACTTACTATATCCCAGGCACTATGGGAAATGCTTAATATATTTTGATGTTATTATTTATTTCCTACAGACAATGTTTATGACCAACGTTTAGTGTTTATTAGGCTCACAGCATTAGTTCAGAGGCAATCATATATCTGGGCTTTGTTTTCCAGTTCTTCTCTATATTATTAATTTATCAGATTAGGTCACTTATTACCTCTCTCTCTCCCCCACACTCTTTTAACCTCTCTCTCTCCCCCACACTCTTTTAACCCAATATTACTTAAGATATCCACACACTCTTAAGAAAGTCAAGGTGATCTTCAGTGGTTTAGTTAAATTATGTAGCACTACATATAATTTTAATAGTCTATTATAACAATTATAGAGCTAGAAAAAGCAGGTACTGGGGCAAAAGAACATGCCAGTTTTCTCAAAGTTATTTCTTAAACTCAGGTCTGCTAACTCCCAGTGAATCATGAATACAGCAAACAAGACATTAATTAATGACTGTTATACATACAGTTAAAAGTAGCAAAACATGCATTTGACAGTGGTATATGCTATTGAATATATTAATATATAAGTATACCTAAATCTTTCAATGATGCAAATCAGATACACTTCAGTATTCTGCTACTAAGCATGTCAAATTACTTTTCATGAACATCTTTTACCCTAAATTGCACTTGGCAGATCTTAAAATTGCAAAAAATAATTCTTGTTTCCTACAACAATCTGTGTATACAATTTTCACTACAAAGGATACCTCCATCTCCTCCCGAACCTTACATTTTCTTGAGCATTTTCTCCAGGCCTTACTCACATTCCTCTATGTAGTGTCTGGGATCTTAAACATAGATATTGTAGATCTCATTTAAATTATTTTCTTTCTGCCAATGTAGATACAATATACACTGGGATGTTCCCAGTAGAGCAAGCACAACAATTTTTTTAAAGCACCAATGTCAAGTGGGTTGTCTAAAGCAACGTACCACAACCGAGTTTTTCAAGTTCGAACTCGAGATGTTTGAGAGCCATACAGATCAAGTAACTGATCAAGTTAGTTTAGTTAGGGAAGTTTAGTTAACATATTTTAAAAGCAAAGACTTAGCTAAAAAACTTTCATTTAATCAACTTAAAATCACAAAAGGAATTTGCAGTATCGGAAGCTCTGAGTCCTGTCTAGGCCGACGGTGTTAACAGGGGGTGTGGTGGAGAGAACGAATGAAAACAGGTCACAGCGCGGGAGGGCAGTCTCAATCCATAGTACTGGGGTAAGCGGTCTGGATTCAAAAGAACCTAGAATATTTGCTCTCTGTCATGATTCTTTCATCACTCCTGCGGCTGAGGCAGCCAGCTGGACACCGGTCAGTGCCGGCTGCTCCAGGGGAACCGGGGAAGCCAAAGGGAAGGCCGTCAACGGGATCGCGCCGCACAAAAACTAGCTGCCGCTTCGCGTGCCCTTACGCTGAGCCTGGCTTCTAACTACTGTAAATGCTCTCTTACACGTCACGTAACTCACACCATTCTGCACGGCAGGAGGTTTGGGTCCCCAGTTATTTAACAGAACAGGAAACTGGAGCATCGGAAAGCGCAGGTCGGGGGGCCGAGCAGAGAAAGGCACCCGGTCAGTCCGACTCCACAGCCTGAGCTTTTGGCCACCGAACTTAGGGACGACAAAGAGACCCCTGAGGGAAGAAGAACCGGGGTTACGACGCCGCTGTTCCAGACCGGAAAAACCTGCGGCCTCCTCTTTCTCCAAGGGGCTCCGGGAATGCGGGGAGGGGGAGGGACTGCCGGAAGAGGACCCGGGGACCCGCCTCCCACAGATGCGTCTACAACCGTACCTTGGCCTCCACGTCTGCCGCAGCTGCTCCTCACATTCCAAGGCTCCGCGAGGCTGTGCGGCCGTCTGTGCCCTGCAGCTCTCAGGCACCGTCTCCCGTCGCCCGCCGACTACCGCGATCACATTCGAAATGCTCCGCCGCGCTCACCCATTGGCTGGATGGGAGGCGGTCACGTGATGCGACGGCGCAGCCGCCGACGCAGGTAGAGCCCCGCCCCGCCGGGCGGCGTCACGTGACGCTCTCTCTCCGAGGATCCGCATCCGGGCATCCACCGCCCGCCTCGCTGAGAGGGCGGAGCCAGTTGTCAGCCCCTGTGGACCTGCCGGCGGTTTTCTACCCCGGGTTGTTGGCTTTTAGGGGTGGAGCCGCTCCGAGACCTTTAAGAGGGGTTTCTTTTAGGGCGTTCGAAAGCTTCCTGTTTCTTTACTCTTGCAGGTTCTCATCTTCGAGGTTGTGCTCAGGGGCTCCCTCTTGTGAGAAGACTCTCCTTGGGTGGTTGCCTGCCCAAGCAGTCAACCTGCTGCAGGGAGGCAGCTTTTAGGGATAGTAAAGCCAAAATGGGAGCAAATTTTGGGTTAACGGGATAGTATCAGAGAAGTTGCAGGTATCTGAAATATTCAACCTCAGGTTCTTTTCGCCCAGCTACCTCTGGTTCTTTAACCCTCAGGAAATGGCATCAGCATCCATCCAGTTACCCACCGAGAAGTCTGGGGAATCTTCCGTATGGAATCTTTCTCCTCCGGTAGCCTTTCCACATGCACTCACTCACCCAGTCCTGTCAAATCTACTTTCGAAGTATTTCTCACGTCCAAATCCCACTATTTTCTGATCCCCTAATCCAGTCAACTACTTAATCTCTTTCTATGAACTGCTCCAGTATCTACTCTGATGGCAGGCTCCACTCCCTTATATTTTTTTTTGTGAGGAAGATCAGCCCTGAGCTAACATCCATGCTAATCCTCCTCTTTTTGCTGAGGAAGACTGGCTCTGCGCTAACGTCTATTGCCAATCCTCCTCCTTTTTTCCCCCCAAAGCCCCAGAAGATAGTTGTATGTCATAGTTGCACATCCTTCTAGTTGCTGTATGTGGGACGCGGCCTCAGCATGGCCGGAGAAGATAGTTGTATGTCATAGTTGCACATCCTTCTAGTTGCTGTATGTGGGACGCGGCCTCAGCATGGCCGGAGAAGCGGTGTGTTGGTGCGCCCCCAGGATCCAAACCGGGCTGCCAGTAGCGGAGCGCACGCACTTAACCGCTAAGCCACGGGGCTGGCTCTCTGTTATATTCTTTGTAGAGTGACGTTTTGACAAAGCAAATATGATTGAATATGAAACTCTTAAAGGGATCCCCACTGCATTTAAGATGAAGTTCAAACACCTTAAGATTTGGTCCTTAAAGAGCTCCATGGTTCTTGGTTCCACCTCTTCTGAATTTTCCTCTTCTTTTCTTTCTTGCTGCTTTGCCCATGCTGTTCTATTTGTTAAGAACGGTCTTTCCTCTCCTTGGTTCCGACATACTCTTATTCTCGCTGCAGGTCTGATTGTAGAGGCGAATTCTTCCAGAAGGCCTTATCTGTCCCCAAAGCCACCTAATAGCCTGCTTTGTACTTCCTTAGTGCTGTGCTCTTTACCCTTGGTACTCGTTGTGGCACTGACTTGCCGTTCTTTGCCTGTTTATTCAAGTTGCATAAGGGTAAGAACTATATGTGTGTGTTCATAGTTAAATCTTCAGCATCTATTTAGCAATTTGAAGTAAGTCAGTACATATTCACTGGGACAATAAAAGAATGAGTAAATGAAACGTAAACAATTACTTAGAATTTAAGCATTCAATTCATTATGTAGATTTCTTTTCTTAAGGTAACTAACATTTATATCCTCACTCTAGTCTAGGCCTCACCTTAGGCCTTCTTGGCTTGAGGGGAAGAGATTAGAACATCCTTCTCCAACCAACAACTTGTTCTCCAAGTGTTGTCCACCAGATCACCTCTGTTAGTCCTCAGTTTACTACCACTGAGTAGTGTGGCTCATTTGTGCAGAAGCATCAAGAAGGAAGGAGCAGAGAGATTTTTTTATTGCTCAAGGCCAGAGGGTATGAAATAGAAAGTGAGAGCAGGGCTGGCTTCATGGGCATGCTAACTGTGCTCAGAATGGCCCTGCACTTGGTTTAATGCTCTGTTGCCATATCAAAATGGTTAATAATTTATGTTTGAGCTTGTGATTTGTAAGTGAAGTCTGATGAGACAATGGAGCACACACATGAACAGATAAGATACATGCAATATGTATGTCCATCCCTGTCTCTTGCTGCCCCATTGCCATATAGTGTTGAGGATGCTCACTAAATGGCTTCCATGACATGCTCACTTTGTGCTATGAGCCCCATGCTCAGAAGGGCTTCGCACTTGGTTTAATGCTCTGCTGCCATCTTGAAATTCTTAACAATGTTATCTTTGAACTTGTGTACTCACTTTGAATCTCACTGAACTTTCATGCTTCTTAGCCTAAAGAGACTTTTAAAAATCTAATCTGAGATTCTTTATCACCAGACAATTTTAAGAAACTAAAGTTAACTTTATGGAGCCCGTAAAGCCCATTGAAATATCATATTTTAAAATGTCTATAAATCACTATTCTTGCTGCACTCATGTAAATTACCAGGACCATTTAATGAGATTAGACTTATTTTATAAACAAATTAATATTACTGTGATTGTCTTTGTTGAAAATGGGGTTGTTATAGAGAGAAAAATTGTATTTCAGTAGAAAATTATATTGTATCCATTATCAGAATCTAGTCTTGTTCACTGTCTTTGAGATTTTGTTATCTACTTGCAAACTGGACTGAATCCTGAATTCTTCTAGTTTCCTCTAATATCTGGCTACAACTCTCCAAAGTAACATTTCCAATGTTCTACCACCCTTCTGACTTGGAATCACTAAAAACTAAAACTGCCCTTTTCCTTGTCAAAGCAAATAATGCATAATCAGTCTATAAATCAAAATTGGGGTGAGTTCATTATGAGCCAAGTTTGAGGACTATAGCCCAGGGCCCTCCTTCCCCAGGGAAGGAAGGGCACCAAAGAAGTGGGGTGTATAGACTGGTTATATACCATCTTGGAACAAAGCGCATACATCACATATGACAGGAATATCTCTTACTACTGTGACGAGATGCTTAGCTGGCACAGGAGGTTAGTGGTCAGCGGGTAAGTGGTCACAAGGTGAGCACAGTAGGTCGGTAATTAATCCTTAGTTTCCAAGAAGAGATGCTTATCCTTAAAGAAATGCCAATATGGGGGGAAGTTATGTCCCTATCTCTAAGGGCATCATTCTTGTCTTTGGGACAGATGTACAATGCATGCTCAGCTGGCCATGTCAGGCCCTTTTGGAAAAACAAGGTCAGGTTGAATTAGTTTTATACCAAATGGCTTCCACATATACTCCAAAATATCCTATTGCTTTTCATTTATTCATCATCCCCACACCCTAACTAGCTAAAGGGGGACAATTTGATATGAACTTTAGCGATATCACCACAACAGATAATAGATGCACAATCTTCATGCCTGCTTCTATGAAGGTGTCTTGACATGAGTACAGCCATGTTTGGCCATACCATTGACCTGTAGCCACCAGCACACAAAGAAATATAAAGCTGCTTTCTCTGTGGTGGGAACTGACCATTCTCCCATGGAGAGAGTTGCAAGTTGTAACATTTCAAGGCTCTTTGGGCGTCATAGCATGGGATGGACTGGCCATCTGTGCCAGGCTGGGATGATAACCGGAAAGAACAATGCACATACACAGCTGCTGGGCTGGGAGGATAACCAGGGGGCTCAGTGCACGTATGCCACTGATAACCATTTGTGCATGGGAACACTAAATGCTTGCTCTGCAAACTCTGTAACTGCTTACTCTGGAAATTACTGATGCTATAAAAACTGCTGGAAACTGAGGCCTGGTGAAAGTTCCACCTGTGGAAGGGACGCCTTGCCCAGGACATGTGATTCCTGCCCAGCCGTGTCAATTGAAGGGACTCTTCCGCCAGTGGGGCGTGGATGTTGTGAGTAACTGATCTGATGTGTTCTCTTTTTGGTCAACCTGGTGTTTCTCTTTCTGGTTGATGTGTGTCATTTCCCTTCAGTTGACGTGGATGTTTTCCCTTTCTAGTCGATCTGATGTTTTTCCCTCTCATTATATGCCTATTTGAATCTGCTGCTATCTCAGCAGGTGTGGATGTTTTCCCTTTCCAGTCGAGCTGGTGTTTTTCCCTTTTATTATTTGACCTATTTGGATCTGTTTGTGGACTATCGCCTTTATCTTCCTGTATATAATAAAATATACCTTCGGTCCATTTGTTTGGAGTGGAAAGTTTCTTTTACATCTCCGATCGAATCCCTGAACCTCTCATAACAGAAAGCCACTCAGAGAGTGCAGCAGAACACCCTGACATCATCAGACATTCAAGCTGCAAATGAGGAAAATCCATCAAATTGAAACTGCCATCCTCATTCCACCATCTAAAGATGCTTTGAGCCCAAGTCTAGAAATTTTCTCTACTGACTGCTCTTTAGACTCAGAAACTATGTTTATAATTTGCTCCAACTATTAACCTCTGCTTTTCTTTTGTTTCTATAGAAATACGTCTTATTGAATACCTGATTGCTCAGACCATATGGAAGCCTACTTAGATGGAAGCTCATGTGCAATACTGCCTCTTGAAATGAGACATCCTCATATTTATCCTGTCCTAAATAATCATGATATGGTTCAAAACTGTAAGACACTAATGCAATATCCAAGGTGTATTTCCACAAAGTCCAAAAAGCTTTCTGTGATCCATTTCCAAAAGAAGACAATGTGTCCCAAATATTAAAACCTAGAAACTTAGTTTATTGGAAAAGACACCAATGAAAGACTGCACTTAAACCTCATTAGAAGAGACCTTATCTACTGCAAAATCTCTACAATTACAATGAAAATCTATAAACTTTTTAGCCAGAGTTATATTAGACAATCACATAGTTTTAGACTATTTACTAGCTGAACAAGAAGGAATATGTGTTATTACCAATACATTATGTTGTGCCTGTGTAAATAACTTAGGAAAAATTGAAACCCAATTACATATTCTCCAGAAAAATGCGGATTGGCTTGGAAAATTAAAACTTGAATCTGGTTAATTGGTTAAGTTTGGGTGAATTGGCACCTCGGCTTGGGGGTATTTTTCAAACACTTGGTATATCCTCATATTAGTCATGTTGATAATACCCATTATGCACTGTATTCTCTCAAGAGTCTTAAATGCTTTTCAGCAGCCACTGACTCGTAAGATGATCTCTATGAGAACTGAACAACAAAAACTACATGAAGTTGAATCATCAGAAGAATCCACCGAAATCCTGGTTTTTGATCTTCAAAGGACCATGAAAAGAGAAACAACGTGGTGACCAAGAGTAACAGTAAATAGTTGGTTACACTCTCAGTTCAACTGAGAGAATGAACAAAAGGGGAGAATTGTTAAAGAAAAACCAAAATGGAGGCCACAGTTTGAATATACCTCGACCAAACACTTGTAGTCTCATAACCAAAACTTAAAACTGTCCTGATTTCCCCAAAATGCTGACTATGACCTCAAGCAAAACTTAAGCTTTCTTCATCTTAGCGTGACCCACAGCTTCCTAGCCAATTAGCTGCAATCAAGTAAGCCTAGCAGTTTTACTACTCTTAGAAAATGTAAGTTTCTAGTAATCAATCACAATAAAAAACATAAACCCCTTCATTCATGCTTTATGAACTGATCTCTAACTGCTGAAAGCTGAACTTCTAATCATTTTCAGTTTGAAGTCTCCTGATTTGTGTTTCTCAATAAAACATTCACATAAAGTAAAGCTCTCTGAATTTTCTTTTGACAATACGTTGTGAGTCTACTGGAATTCTGTGCTCAGGTTCCATATCAGGACCTCTATGATTGGGTATACAGGGATGCTAACAGCCAAGAGGCCATGCTTCCCATTTGAACCAGAACTTGCTTTGAATGTAGAATGGCAGTGGTGTTCTATGAAACGTGAACAATTGAGGAGAGTTATTATGTTTTCCAACTGTATTTTCTAAGCATTTACACTAAAAATGATGACATAGAAGGAAAAAGAAAGATAGGACAACACATAATTCCTTTTCTTTTCAGTCCATCTCTACTCATTAGTAAGCTGAAGGTAGAAAGTGTTGGTAGAGTGTGTGCATATAAAGAAATGAAATAAAAACAGTTCGGTTAGCCTTATGTGGCATTTCTACTGTTCTGATAAGAATACATATGCATGTTAAGAGCTATGAAATATGAATTATGTGATTTCAGTGATTCTGCACATACAAGTTAAATGCTCTTATATTTGCATTTAAAACTAGCATTGCACAATATAAGGATGAATGGTAAAATTCATGCTAATGCTTGAAATTTTAAATTTTCCTTTACTTAGAACAACATTAAATGTCATATGAAAAAACACAATGACAAGATGAGAGAGATACTATGGAAGAAAGGGAAAAGCTTTATATTTTAGTACATTTAATGGCACGTTTGTCTTGCATTGTGAACAAGGAGCCTCACATTTTCATTTTGCATTGGCCCATACAAGTTATGTAGCTCGCGTTGAGCAAGGTCTTGAAGGTTCTGACTTTTTTGAAGATGCCTTGCCCCTTCTCCTTTTGAAAATGGTCAGACTTCAGATCAGGTCTTTGTTATAGGTCCTTGAAGAATAGACATGGCTGAGCTTGGGGGCTCTGATCCACCACAGAAGGAAAATATCACCAGGGCCAAAGCATGAGTAACTTTTGTACATTTCAGAGTGACTTTGGGCTAGTATGTTCTTCTTTTTCTAGTTCCTTGAGGTATAAAGTTAATTATTTGATATCTTTCTTTTTTTAAAAAAATGTAGGCATTTATTGCTATAAATTTCCCTCTTAGCACTGCTTTTGCTGCATCCCATAAGTTTTCATATGTTGTGTTTCCATTTTCATATGCTTCAAGATATTTTTGATTTCCCTTTTAATTTCATCTTTGATTCATTGGTTGTTCAGGAGTGTGTTGTTTAATTTTTACATATTTGTGAATTTTCTAGTTTTCCTCCTATGATTGATTTCTAGTTTCATACTGTTGTGGTTGGAAAAGGTACTTGGTATGACTTCAATCTTTGTAAATTTTCTAAGACTTGTTTTGTGACCTAAGATATGATCTATGCTAGAGAATGTTCCATGTGTATTTGAGAAAACTGTATGTTCTGCTGCTGTTGGGTGGAATGTTCTGTATATGTCAGTTAGGTCCATTTGGTCTAAAGTACAGTTCAAGTCCTATGTTTCCTTATTGACTTTCCATCTGGATAATCTATCCATCGTTGAAAGTGTGGTATTGAAGTCTCCTACTGTAATTGTATTGTTGTCTATTACTCCCTTCAATCTGTTAGTATTTGCTGCATATATTTAGGAGCTCCAATTGTTGGGTACACATGTATTTACAATTGTTATATCCTCTTGATGAATTGACCCCTTTATCATTATATAATGACCTTTTTGTCTCTTGTTACAGTCTATGCTTAAAGTCTATTTTGTCTGATATAAGTATAGCTACCCTCACTTTCTTTTGATTTCTGTGAGCATGGAATATCTTTTTCCATCCCTTCACTTTGTTGTGTATGCAAATTTCACTTTCTTAAAATATGTTTAATGGGATTATGATTGGCTAGATTTATCTAGAGCTTTCTGATTCTTATTTTCACTGTTGATATACTTTAAAAAACCCATAGTAGGAGCACACTTAAAATAATTTGAGACGTAGTAATTAGTCATCACAATAGAAAGTGGTTATTCCCTTTATCTCTTTTCTGAAGTATGTTGTTCCTTTAAATATTGGGAGTTACTTACTGCTATGGCTTGAATGTTTGTGTTTCCTCAAAATTAATATCTTGAAATCCTAATGCCCAATGTGGTGGTATTAGGAGGTGGGACCTTTGGGAAGTGCTTAGGTCATGAAGGTGGAGCCCTTATGAATGGGATTATGCTCTTATAAAAGAGACCCCACACAGCTCCCTAGCTCCTTCCACCACGTGAGGGAGTGAAAAGTCAGTGACAGTGAAAAGTCACCATCTATGAACCGAAAAGCCCTCACTAAGCACCAAATCTGCCAGCACCGTGATCCTGGACTTCCCAGCTTTAGAACTGTGAGAAATAAATTTCTGTTGTTTATAAGCCACCTAGAATGTGGTATTTTGTTATGGCAGCCTGAATGGACTGACACACCTATTAAGTGAAATAATTTATAGCACATTTATAGTATTCTATAAATACAGAGGAAAAGGTACACATAAGACTTAATCTAGCTGGGAAAACAACGTATAGACCTGTGGAAAGTTATGTAACCATTATTTAATAACTAAGAAAGCTAATGACCTAAGATAATAAGGAAATGAGTATTGTCAAGCAAGAGTTAGAAAATGAATGTTATTAGTTGAGGGAATTGAAGCAATGGAGTGACTTTAGTATTTCATTCATTCACAGAACAAATGTTATTTTTAAACACTAAGGCAGAGACTGCTCTTACCCACCTGATATCCCTTCTTCTCTTCTCTCTTAATAATAGAATCTCTATATTGTTGGAGCAGCAATCTGCTCAGCTATAATGAATATTTCAAACCTCCCTTTCACAGGAATGGCTAATGTGAGTGGAAGTCCTTATATGGGGGACTATGTAAATTCCATGACATAGTTCCTTACACTTTTAGATTAAGAAGAGTCTGAATCCTAAACCAAGTATAGAAAAATGATTTCATCTTTCACGCCACATTTAATCATGCCATAACGACTTGTTTTAATGTCTATCTTTCCTAAAATTTGTAAGTTCTATGAGGACAGGGGTTGTGTCTATCTTGTTTTGTATTGGATCCCAGATGAGACACAGAATAAATATTTGTTGTATGAATGAATGAAAGAAGCAATGGCTGTCTGAACTTTGTGTTGAGGAAGATTCTGAGTTAGTATTGTACTCAGGAAATAATGTCATTGTCAATTTGTTACGATTGTCATTGGCATGCCACAGAGGAGGGGATACGCACATATCAGAGATGTGCCATTTTCATTAAAGCTTTATGTTATAAACACAAATCACTAATGTTATGCTATTTTATTTCTAAGTTTGATTTTGTATTGTGGGATGATATAATGAACTAGTAAGCATTTATAGATCAGTAAATCAGTTATAAACATTAAAGGAATAATAAGAAGGTTAAAGTTGGAATAAAATCAGTTTGTTTGGTTCAATCTCCTTCAAGTTAGAGATTTTGGAGGTTAAGTGATTTATTGAAAGTCTCACAGTTTCTTGGAGTGATTTCTTGTCCTTTTCCCCCACATGTTCCTGGCTCACCTTATTAACCACCCTACCTCACCTAATTTAACCACCCGTCACAGAGCTATATGGCTAATTATTCTAGTTCAAGGGAAAGATAGAGACAATGGAGAGTCAGATTATTTTGAAACTTCATGAGAAGTCCTGAAACTGAAGTTTCAGTTGCTTTTTTCTTTCAATACCGTCTCACTCCAATATTTGTTAAGTGAAATTAATAGTAAGTGCACAAACATTGAAACTCTGATACAGTTTTTCTTTTCATTTTTTAACTTCCTGAATCATAATCACTCAATTCTATACATTTTTATTAGATGCATGTTTATTCAACATTCGTTTCTATTATACAAAATATTCTCAAGTATCTACATTGTGGTTTATCCTTGGAAATCTTAAGTCCATTTAATGTTATTTTATAATTTCTTTTTTGGACAACTTTTTTCAAATAAACAGGATCTTCCTTAGCCGTACAACTGCTGAAAGACCAGAATGGAAATGTGCACTGAGAGAAGGTAAGTTTTGCCTTAAGATGTTGCTATGTACCAGAGTAAGAGAGGGGCTGACAATTGAGAAAGAGGCAAATGGCAAAGGAGGTAGGACAACTAGAATATGGTTTCTAGAATAGTCGAGAGATGCCCACACACTAATTTTAAATATTATTGTGCTCAAATATAAATGCAGTGTTTATTAATAGCATCAGATTTTGGTCATGATTTAGTATGGAGTTATAATAAAAGTAAAATATGGTTAACTCCAGACACTTGTAGATTATACTATTAAATTGCTCCAGTTGCATAACATTAAATAGTGGATTATTCCTTTTAACAGTGGTTAGCTAACTCTGTCAGATAAGGAGAATGGAAATGTGTGCTGAGGGAAGGTAAGTTTTGCTTTACCTAAGAGACAGATTGGGATGGTCAGATATTGAAACTCTTTCACTGGGGAACTTGGTAAAAACACAGAAGCACAGGCCTTATCCTTCCTCAATGAGCCTGGGCCTGTCTCGTCTTTATTAGTTCTCCAGGTGATTCTGATAGGCACCAGACTTTATGTGCACGTAAATCACCTGGAGATCTTGCTAAAATGCAGATTCTGATTCAGTAGATTTGAGGTTGGGCCTGAGATTCTGCATTTCTAACAAGCTCCCAGGTGTTGCCAATGTTGCTGGTCTATGGAGCACATTTTGAGCAGCAAAACTCTAAGACAGTGATTCTTAAACTTGGTGCACGTTGGAATCACCTGGGGAGTTTAAAAATTATTATTTAGTACCCACCCCCAGATATCTTGAGAGGCACTAGGGATTTTTAAAAGCTTCCAGGTGATTCTAACATAGAGCCAAGTTTGAGAACCACTTCGGTAAGTGACCAATTCTAGTCCTTTGGCCACCCACCCCCTTGACCACCAAGGTCAAACCTTCTGGAGAGTGATCGACTTTTCTGTCTCTACCTGGGAACAGATCTATTCCATTTAAAAGTAAATTGGAGACACAATGCCCCTACTACTGAAATAAATGGACATTCTCTTATTATCATAGCCTCAGCACAATGATCCAAGTCAGAAAATTTTACATTGATACAACACTATTACCTAATCTACAAACTATATTAAAATTTCATCAATTGTTGCAATAATGTTTCTTTTAGCTATATTTTTTCTCAGGTTCATGATCCGATCTAGAAGTACCCTGTTAGTTTGTTCCTCAAGGTTCAGTTTGACTTAAACTCCTTTGCTACTATAATACTAAGGCAGATTGGCTGTATTCACATCCCTTTAGTTAAGTGTCTTTTGCATTTTAAAATACAGCTTTATCTGTGTTATTATGCCCACTTGCCACCTTCACACATAAAGGACGACAAATAAATTTGCTTTAACTTCTATTCCAGCCTGTATTTACTCCTGTAATAACTCTCTTGGATTGCAGACATGTGTCTTTAGCCCGTGCTGAAACAGATGGGTCTCACCTATTTGCTTCTCAAATAGCTCATCTTAAAAAAAGTAATACACCGGACACCAAAAGCATGATCCATCAAAGAAAAAACAGATAAGTTGTATCTCATCAAAATGAAAAACTTTTGCTCTGTGAAAGATCATGTTAAGAGAATAAAAAGACAAGCTACTGACTGGGAGAAAATGTTTGCAAACCACCTGCAGTAGGCTGAATAATGGCTGTTTAAAAATATCAAGTCTTGATCCCTGGAACTTGTAAATGTTATTTTATTTGGAAAAGGAGTCTTTGTAGATGTAATTAAGCTAAAAATTCTGAGATAAGGGGGTTATTTTGGGTTATCCAGGTGGGTTCTAAATGCTGTCACAAGTATCCTTGTAAGAGAAAGGCAGAGGGAGATTTGACAAATACACAGAGAAGAGAAGGTGATGGGAAGAGGGAGGCAGAGAGTGAAGTGATGCAGCCACCAGACAAACACACAGAGAAGGTGACGTGACGCCTGAGCAGAGAGAGAGAGATGTGGCCACAAGCCTGGGAACATTAACAGCCACTAGAAACTGGAAGAGGCAAAAAATGACTTTTCTTCCAGAGGGAATGCAACCCTGCCAATACTTTGATTTTGGACTTCTAGCCACTAGAACTGTGAAAGAATAAATCTCTGTTTTAAGATACTCTGTGGTAATTTGTTAAAGCAGCCCCAGGAAACTAATACAACACCTATCTAACAAAGTACTAGTATCTCGAATATATAAAGAACATCAAAACTCAACAGTAAAAAACAATTTGAATACAAAATGAGAAAAGACATGCACAGACATTTCACTGAAGAGGATAAACAGATAGCAGAGAAGCACACGAGAAGATGTTTAACAGGATTAGCCATCAAGAAAACGCAAATTAAAACCACAATGAGATCTTACTACACACCTATCAGAATGACTAAAATAAAAAATAATGACAACATCGAGTTCTGGTGAGAATGAGGGGAAACTGGACCACTCACACATTGCTGGTGGGAATGCAAAATGATATAACCACTCTGGAAAACAGTTAGGCAGTTTCTTAAAAAACTAAATATGTGATTACCATTTAACCCAGCTATTGCTCTCTTGGGCATGTTTTCCCCCAGAGAAATGAAAACCTATCTTTACACAAAAACTTGTATATGAATGTTCATAGTTTTATTGTAGTAGCCAAGAACTGGAATGAAACATCCCAGATGGTTAAACAAATTATGGTACATCCATACCAATGGTAATAAATAAAAAGGAATGAACTATTGTTATAGGCAACGACTTGGATGAATCTCCAGGGAATTATGTTGAGTGAAAAAAGTCAATCCCAAAAGGTTACATAGTGTATTATTTCTGAAATAACAAAATTTTAGAAATGGAAGGCAGGTTAGTGATTACCACTGAATAGAAATGGGAATAGGGAGGGGTGGGAAGAAGGTGGCAATGGTAATAAAAATGTGACATGAAGGATCCTTGTGATTTACATTTTTTTCTAACCTTTAAAAAATAAAAAACAGCTTTATTGAGTTATAATTCACATACCATAAATTCACCCATTTAAAGTGTGTAGGTAAATGGTGTTTAGTATATTCACAGATATTTGCAACCATTCTCACAATCAATTTTAGAGCATTTTCATCACTCCAAAAAGAAATCCCATAATTACTAGAAGTCATTCTCCATTTCTGCCCACCACCCCCAGCTCTGGGCAACTACAAATCTATTTTCTGTCTCTATAGATTTGCCTATTTTGTATATTTCATATAAACGGAATCATGCAATATGTGGTCTTTTGTGACTAGCTTCTTTCACTTAGCATAATGATTTCAAGGTTCATCTATGATATAGTGCATATGCATACTTCATTTTTTTTATTGCCAAAAAATATGCTATTACATGGATACGCCACATTTTATTTTTATTTATTTATTTATTTATTTATTTTTAAGATTTTTTTTTTCTCCATTAAATTGCTTCAGCTCCTTTATTTTTTATTTATTTATTTTTTTGTGAGGAGGAACAGCCCTGAGCTAACATCCGTGCTAATCCTCCTCTTTTTGCTGAGGCAGACTGGCTCTGAGCTAACATCTATTGCCAATCCTCCTCCTTTTTTTCCCCAAAGCCCCATTAGATAGTTGTATGTCATAGCTGCACATCCTTCTAGTTGCTTTATGTGGGACACCGCCTCAGCATGGCTGGAGAAGCAGTGCGTCGGTGCGTGCCCGGGATCCGAACCCAGGCCGCCAGTAGCGGAGTGGGTGCACTTAACCGCTAAGCCACGGGGCTGGCCCTGCCACATTTTATTTACCCATTCATGTGTTGATAGATATTTAGATAGATATTTAGATCCTTTCTGCTTTTTGGCTATTATAAATAATGCTGCCATGAACATTTTTGTGTAAAATTTTTTCTGTGGGCATATGTTTTCATTTCTCTTGGATATATACCTAAGAGTAGAACTGCTGGGTCATATGGTAGCTCTACGTTGAGGGATTTGAGAAACTGTCAGACTGCTTTTCAAAGTAGCTGCACCATTTTACCTCTCCACTAGCAGAACATGAGCGTTCAAATTTCTCTCCGTCCTCACCAACACTTGTTATTGTCTTTCTTTTTGATTCTATCTGTCCTAGTGGGTGTGAAGTGGTATCTCATTGTAATTTTGACTTGCATTTCTCTGGTAAGCTAGTGATATCGATCATTTTTTCATGTGTTTATTGGCCATTTGTATATTTTTTTGGAGAATGTTGAGATAATTTGCCTATTTAAAAAAATTGGGTTATTAGTTTCTATTATTGAGTTCTAAGAGCTAAGTTCTTTATATGTTTTAGATAAAAATCTCTTATCGGGGGCCGGCCCCATGGCTTAGTGGTTAAGTGCATGCGCTTCACTACTGGCAGCCCGGGTTCGGATCCCGGGTGCGCACTGACGCACTGCTTCTCCGGCCATGCTGAGGCCGTGTCCCACATACAGCAACTAGAAGGATGTGCAACTATGACATACAACTATCTACTGGGGCTTTGGGGAAAACAAGGAGGAGGATTGGCAATAGATGTTAGCTCAGAGCCAGTCTTCCTCAGCAAAAAGAGGAGGATTAGCACGGATGTTAGCTCAGGGCTGATCTTCCTCACAAAAAAAAAAAAAATCTCTTATCAGATATATGATTTGTAAAAATTTTCTCCCATTCTGTGGGTTGTCTTTTCACTTTCTTAATGGTGTACAATGAAGGAAAAAAGTTTTTAATTTTGATAAAGTCCAATTTATCTTGTTTTATTTTCCTGTTGCTTGTGCTTTTGGTGTCATATCTAAGAAACCATTGCCTAGTCCAAGGTCACAAAGATTTACACTTGTCTTTTCCTCTAAGAGTTTTATAGCGTTAGCTCTTATGTTTAGGTCTTTGTGGTTTATCATGACTGTGGTGGTGGATACATAATCCTATACAGGTAATAATATAGAACTTAGTACACACACACACACAACAGATAAGTACAAGTAAAACTGAGCAAATCTTATCAAGATTGGTAGATTGTTATCAGTGTCAATATCCTTAATGTGATATTATAGTATAGTTTTGCAAAATGTTACCACTGGGGTAAACTGAGCAAAGTGTATAAGGAATCTCTGTATTATGTCCTACAACCACATGTGAATTTAAAATTATCTCAATAAAAATTTCAATTAAAAATAATAATCTGTAGAAATTGCTAAAATTTTCCTTTTCTTGCCCAATTAGTGGTAGTCAACTTTAGATTTTTTTTTTTTACATATAAAAGAAGGGCAACATAATAGCAATTATTGCCAGGTGAATTAAGAGCATTATGTGGGTATAGGTAATTCCTGTCTTTAAAACTAAGCGGGGGGCCGGCCCCAGGGCTTAGCGGTTAAGTGCTCGAGCTTCGCTACTGGTGGCCTGGGTTTGGATCCCGGGCACGCACCGAAGCACTGCTTGTCCAGCCATGCTGAGGCGGTGTCCCACATACAGCAACTAGAAGGATGTGCAACTATGACATACAACTATCTACTGGGGCTTTGGGGAGAAAAACGGAAAAAAAGGAGGAGGATTGGCAATAGATGTTAGCCCAGGGCCAGTCTTCCTCAGCAAAAAGAGGAGGATTGGCATGGATGTTAGCTCAGGGCTGATCTTCCTCACCAAAAAAAAAAAAAAAAAAATCAGAAAACTAAGCAGTAGGCATGTAACAGTTTTAGTGTTAATTTTACATACATTCCTATTTCAACATGTAGTTCTGATTTTGATTTCCACCAAATTCTTAAGCATAATGGCATAGGTAAGTGAAAATCTGGTGAGTAGAAATAATTTTAGGTGGGCCAACACCTCTGAAAAAGTATCTACATTTTGGACTATATTATAGTTAACACATAATAAGTAAATAAAAGCACAGGTTATCTAATTACTTCTAGAAATTTAAGAATCAGATCTTTCTGAACAGTTTTATTTTTGCTAAGCTTTAATTTTTTTTTAAAGGACAACTGTTGTTAATAGGCAATTAGCTGCTTTCTTGAATATAATGAGAAAAACCATCACGTACCATATTAATGCAAATTATTGTAATAAGTACAAGGCAAAAGGGCGTAGTAATCCTTTGTGGTTTTATTCTTTGGAAGAGGTTGGGAGACTATTGGCTTGAATTCTGTCATCCTATCTACTTACTTTACTGTGTTCTTAAAAACACTGTTCATAAAACTTCTTAGGTGACAAGTTAAACTGAGCATTAAATGGAATGTTAATGACACAAATTCTTTGTAAATGTCTATCTTAAGTTTTTTTTTTTTTTAGTGAATTAGAATTTACCATGGAATCTAAGCCTTTTTTGTTTTTCAAGAATTTTCTTTTAGTTTTTTTTAATACTAGTCTCTGACATTATAAAACTTCGTTTCTGTTTTTTGCCCTTTGAGAATTTTTAAATGCAAACTGAGTTAAAAGCTTTTTCCAAAACCTGCTGCCTCATCAAAAGGCCTTAAACATTTCTTATGGCAGGAAAGGATCCTCTTAGTCTTTTAGTTGCTATTGTCTGGGATTAACAGATAAGAAGAAACCAGTTAGGAATTGGCTAACATACTGGCAATATTTGCACATACCAAAATACCACTACTTCATTTTTTCTATATCTGAGTGGTCCTGGGAGGATTCTTCTGCTCCTCAGCAGGTATGTGGTGTGCACTATAGACTGGCTCCGGTGATCTGGCCATTCTACTCTGCTGTCTCCATTTTGAGGATATAGGGGATTATGCTGTCTGTGGAAACATTGCCAATGAGACCAGTAAAAAAAGTTCTTCTGTTATGCTGGAGCTCATCAGCCTGAGTGCCAGCAGGCAGACAAGAATCTGGGCCAATCAGTAGGTGTCTTCCAAGTAGGTTTTCTGAAATTGCAACTCCATCTGTGCCTTTTCTTGGAGTTTTTCAATCTGGTTTGTGTTGGTCACACTTGGATGACTGGGGTTAAAGAGAACTGTAGCTTTAAGGTGTGCATACTCACAGGTGTCTACAGCCAGCTTGGCCAGACTGTTACAGAACTCCTAAGTTTCCAGATGTGATCCATGACTTGCTTTATCCAGGGGTGAATATGAGCTGCTTGGCACTGGATGGCTCCAGGAAAGCCAGGATCACCTTCTCAGTTCCAGCTCCATCTGGGCTGGTCAGGGTGAACTGCTGCTTGGGGGAGACAGAGGCGTCCACTGCGGTGACTATCTGGATCTTCTGTCCTGTCTGCTGGTCTGTCGCATCTAAATGCACTGACGTGAGGCTACCTCAGAGTCAGGGAGATTATCTGGATGCGCGCAGAGGGGCTGGTCCTCCCTGGAGATTCTGGCTGAGAGATAGGTGTACGTGGTACCTCAGCCACCTGCTGGGTCCCCACTCTGTGCTGAACCAGCTTCTCCATATTTGTAGTCATGGTGAAGCAAGATCATCATAGAATCTCAGGATTTGGCACCAATGTGGCCTAGAAGGGGGTACTGTGGTTGTGGCTCCCAGCCTGGGGCAGAAGGCAGGGTGTGGGGACAGAGGGCGCCTGCCAAGGTGGGAGCTGGGGCGGCGGGGGCGGGCCCGGGGGAAGCCTGGGTCGCAGGGAAGGGGAGGTTGTTATTGTGTTTGTCAGTGAATGGTCAGAGTTAGTGACCTCGGTGCCCCTGCTCCTGTCTGCGCTTTTTTTTCCTTAAGGTTGGAAAGATTATTTTATGAAGGCTTAAGAAGCACTGAGTATAATTAAACTGTACCCCAGAGTTAGATACAATTTAATAGTAGTTCAATTCCAAAGTAAAAAGTTGTTGTAGGTGAGACCATGACATTTCCTAACACTTGATTTTAATACATTGCACTAATTATTGAAAACAGCTCAGAGGAACCAGTATTTACAGATGGAGTATTTATGAAAAATCTGGCATCAGGTATATTATATATGTATATATATACACACACTATATAACCCAAGGTTATATGAACTAGGAAACAGATGTATATCTCAACAGCAGTCTTAGAGTACAGAGTTTGAGACGGGGATTTATAAATGCTTTTCAAAGCATGGGGTTTGGAAAAGGAGCACAATCTTGTTTTCAAAACCTGAACTTTTTCTCAGGACTGAAGTAAAAATTGTAACTGCCACAGAAGAAGGAAAAAGGGAATATGAGCGTGATGTGGAACAACATGGCTCTGCTCATCTATCTGATGCACATGGTGAAGGCCCTGATGGATAACCCTGCACTGTAGCTAGAAAAATACATTCATGAATTGATTCCATCTCTGATGACCTGCATCGATAGCAGGCAGCTGTGCCTGATGTCAAATATGGACAATCACTGTGCCATCCAGGACTTTGCCGCCTACCTGGTGGCCCAGATCTGCAAGCATTTTAGCACAACCACAAACAACATGCAGTCCTGGATCACCAAGACCTTCATGGAGAGCTGGGTGGACTGAGAAGACTCTGTGGACAACTCATTATGGCTCCATCACAGGCCTGGAAGAGCTGGGACACAACGTAATTAAGACTCTGATTCTGCTGTGGCTACAGGAGCAGGGGAAGTGGATCTGCAGTGTCCTGGATGGCCCTCTGCTGAGCAATATCGACCACATCCGAGCTGACCACGTGCAGAGTCTGCTCCTGAAACACTGTGCCCCGGTTCTGGCAATGCTGCGTCCACCGCCTGACAATCAGAATAACTATGGGGCAGAATTTGGGTCCCTCGGGCCCCACCTCTGCTCCCATGTGGTCAAAGCCGGCCCAGGCTGCTCTGCAGGCTCAGTAGGTCAACAGGATTGACCCATGTTGACTCTCCTGCAGGCCCCTCAGCGTGGCCCTCTGACCCCTGGCTTGCTGAAGGTTCCTGGCTCCGTGGTGTTGCCGGTCCAGACACTGGTGTCTGCATGAACCGCTGCCCCACCTCAGCTTTCCCCTCCTCCACCCAAGTTTACTGTAATGTCATCATCCTCCAGCGACTCATCCACCCAACAGGTCCTGTCCCTCAGCACCTCAGCCCCTGGCTCAGGCTCTACCACCTCTCCCATCACCACCATCAGCCCCAGTGTGCAGCCCATTGTCAAGCTGGTCTCCACCGCCACAGCCGCACCTCCCAGCACTGCTCACTCTGGTCCTAGTAGTGTCCAGAAGTACATTGTGGTCTCTCTTCCCCCAACAGGTGAGGGCAAAGGAGGCCCCACCTCCCATCCTTCTCCGGTCCCTCCCCTGTCCTTAGCCACCTCCTGGCTTGGGGGCATGGGGGCAGTGCCCCCTGGGGGGTGGGGTGGTAAACAGGAAGCTGGAGCCCTCCTCCAGCTCCAGGGACTCCAAAGGCTAATTGCTCTCAGCTGCCTGGATCTGGCTTCCCTCAGCCTACTCCTTAATGCTGTCACACATCTGCAGACCTTCTTCTCTCTCCCAAATTCTTGCACACACAGTGGGTGGAAGGACATAGTAGTCTGCTTCCCCTACGTTACTTTCTTTTTAGATACTATACAGCCAATTGCTCATTATACATTTTGATTTGTAAAAAAAAAAAAAAAAAAGGAAACAAAGACTTGCACGTAGGAGCTGAAACCATAAAACTCCTAGAAGAAAACATGAGTGATAACCTCCTTGACATTGGTCTTGGTGATGATTTTTTGGATTTGATACCAAAAGCAAAGTCAATGAAAACAAAAATAAACAAGAGGGACTGCATCAAACTGTAAAGTTTCTGCACAGCAAAGGGAACCATCAACAAACTGAAAAGGCAACCTGCCAGAATGGGAGAAAATATTTGCAAATCATATATCTGATAAGGGGTTAATATCCAAAATATATAAAGAACTCATACAACTCAGTGGCAAAAACCTAAACAATCTGGTTTAAAAATGGGCAGAGAATCTGAATAGACATTTTTGCAAAGAAGACATACAGATGGCCAACAGGTACCTGAAAAAGTGCTCGACATCACTAATTATCAGGGAAATGCAAATCAAAACCACGAGATATCACCTCACCCCTGTTAGAATGGCTATCATCAGAAAGACAAGAGATAAAAAATGGTGGCGAAGGTGTGGAGAAAAGGGAACCCCTGTGCACTGTTGGTGGGAACGTAAATTGGTGCAGGCACTATGCAAAACAGTATGGAGGTTCCTCAAAAGATTAAAAATAGAACTACCATATGATCCAGCAATTCTACTTCTGGGTATTTATCTGAAGGAAACGAAAACAATAACTCGAAAAGATATATGCATCCCCATGTTCATTGTAGCATTATTTACAATAATCAAGACATGGAAACAACCTAAGTGACCATCTATGGATGAATGGACAAAGAATAGATGAATGGATAAAGAAAATGTGGTATGTGTGTGTGTGTGTGTATATATATATATATATATGTATGTATGTATATACATACACAATGGAATATTTTTCAGCCATAAAAAGAAGGAAATCCTGCCATTTGCAACAACGTGGATGGACCTTGAGAGCATTATACCAAGTGAAATAAGTCAGACAGAGAAAGATAAATACCATACAATTTCACTTATCTTAATCTTAAAAAAGAAATCTTAAAAAATTTAACAATCTTAAAAAAATCCAGAACCCAACTCATAGGTATAAGAACAGATTGGTGATTGCCAGAGGCGGGAGGATGGGGGGTGGGTGGGTGAAATGGGTGAAGAGGGGCAAAAGGTACAAACTTCTAGTTATAAAATAAATAAGTCCTGGGGATGTAACGTACAGCATGGTGACTATAGGTAGTAATACTGTATTGTATATTTGAAAGTTGCTAAGAGATTAGATCTTAAAAGTTCTCATTACAAGAAAAAAATTTGTAACTTTGTGTGGTGGTGGATGGTAACTAGACTTATTGTGGTGATCATTTTGCAATATATACAAATATCAAATCATTATTTTTTATACCTGAAACTAACATAATGTTATATGTCAATTATATCTCAATCAAAGAAAAGAATTTAAAAAAAATTGAGTTTTTTTCACATACAAAAACATATAAAATTGGGCCATAATCCTCCACACAGATAACTTTTGTTGACATTATTAAAAATTAAGTAATAATATATAAAGTATATATATCTATTAATATATAGTATACATACATAGATGTGGCAGGAAAAATTGTGAAAAACTTTGAAATAGGTAAAAAATATTACTAAGTGTCCTGTTTCGTGTACCATTCCAGCTTATCTCAGCCTTTCATTGTTTTGGAGCTATTCTACAACTTTGTATATTGTAGAAAATTGATAATAATGCCAATAACTCTTGTCCATAGAAATGAAAATGAATTGTGTGCAGTAGAATTCAATTGATTATTGCCCTGAGGATAGATGTATTTTGCAGCTATTTATAAATCATTTTAGCATTTCTGATTTCCCGTATGCATATGGTTCTTTGAATTCTCATTTGAACTGGTTATAACATCTTACGAGTTCCCTCATTAATTAACGAGTTAAATCAAATCTCTGATATCTATTTGTTTTAATTTGTATGAGAATCATAATTTTACTTAAAAAAAATCCTTTAATAGATGGCTACAACATTCAAACAGTAAAAATTGGAATAAAAGGAAAAGTGAAATCTTACCTAGTTTCAATGGTGAAGAGAGATATTTAGCATAATATAAGTTAAATGTAAAATTACAATTCTGATAGGTGTGATGAAAAAGTGGAACCCACTACTGTGAGAGCATATAAGAGAATGATTGCACTTAGCCAGGGCAATCTGGAAAGACGCCTCTGATGTAGTAACGAGTGGGCTGAGATCTGACAGTGAATCAGGAAAGCCATTATTTATGAATGTAAAAATGGGACCCATTGCCCTGTCATGTGACTTCCTCCAGGAGTGCTTGGTTGATTGATTGCAGGCATGGAAAAAGCAAGAGCCTGGGTGAGTGCAGGGCTGGGAGTGAAGGGCAGGGAGTAATGTTGGGGTATTGGGAAGAGTATTATTGAAGTGATGGCTCATGGACTCTAAGGTGGATAAGTAAGGAAGTAAAAAAAAAGAGGTGGTTGGTTAGGACTGGTAGATTGAGAGAAAATAGAGCCATTTATAAACTTGAAGTTCTGATGAAGTTAATAATACAAATTGGAAGGAAAGGCAGTTATGATAAGAGCCTGGGTTCTGTGAAATAGAGAATTTTGTGGTGGAGCAGTTGCATGAAATGAAAAAGTTTAAGGTATCGCCATGGGAGTGGTGACATGAAAGATCTTGGAGATGAAGTCAGGGGCCTCTGAGGCCAGTTATTAGATTGGTTGCCTATGTGGACAGTGAATTTCCCTAGCATTTATCGATGGCAGGGCTTGGGGGTGAGTCATGTACCAAATCCCAGGTGAATGAGGGGGAATGACCTGAAAGGAAAAACAGAGGGAAAAATGAGGGGAGGACCAATGGTCTGGAAGAGACCCAAAGATTCAGGTACATTCGAGAGAATGTTCTGCTCTCACCTGGGAGGGCTACAGGGCCAGCAGTGCCCTTGGCAAGAGCCCAGTCTCAGTTAATTCAAGGTGGTGGAGGAGAGGTTTTGGATCAGGATGAGATTATAGGGAGTTTGTAGATATGGATCAGGAGTTCTGTGGGTGCAGTAGAAGGTTTTGGGAAGTGGATGAAAGGTCTGAGACTAAGTCATGGGCAAGGAAGCATGAGTATTATGGGATGATGCCCTGAAAGGGTGTTAGGGCGGTGGTTTATAGTTTGGATGTTGATATTTCAAAGTAAGAACTAGAGGCAACGTGGATTTAACTCTCAAACATTTTTTCAAGGACAGGTAGGAACTAGTGAGTAGCAGCTAATAAGACACTATTTTTTTTGAGGACAGATAGCTAAAAGGATTGGAGTCCTTTTGTGTCTTGTTGGGTGAAAAAGGATATCTCCTTGCTGATTTAAATTGCATTTCTTTAATTTCAAGTGAGGTTGGGCATATTTTCATGTATTTTTAAAATAATTGTTTTAAATTGGATTATTTGTATTTTTCTTTTTGATTTGTACTAGCTCTTAGTAGATTAAGGAAATTAGCTTATGCACATGCATAAGCTAATTTATAATGACACATGCATTATAAATAATTTTTCCCATTAGCTGTTTGTCTTTGACTTTGTGGTATTTCTGTCATGTAGCAGTTTTTAAAATTTATTTTCTAGATTTATCAGTCTTTCTTTCCTATGCTTCTGGGTTTTGTGTTTCTGGGTTTCTGCTCAGGAGGACCTTTCCCCTCTAATATTATAAATAATTTTGCTTGTGATTTGTTCTAGAAGTTTTCTGAATTCATTTTAATAGTCAAATCTTTGTTCTGTCTGAAATTAAATTTGGTATAAGAAGTGAGGAAGGGATCCAGCTTAATTTTCTTTCCAGATATATATTCAGTTGTCTCAACACCAATTAGCTACTGATATGAAATCTCACCTTGGTCATAAATAAAATTCCAATATATAGTTGGGTCTATTTTAGAAGAACAAAAGGTTTATGTGAGACTGCATGGTATACTTGAGAGGCATGACTTGGAGTGAAATAGACATTAAATCCTGACTCTAGCACTTGCTGTTGACCTTGGCCAAGGGACTTAGCTTCTTGGGTTCCAGTTTTTTCTCATTTTCAAAATGGGAATAATCATTGCCTTTGAGGATTGGTGACAACATGTGAAATACATGCGCCATTATGGCTAGAGCAGAGTGAGCAAGAAAGAGCATAGAAGAGAAGAGATGAGAGAAGTAACAGGGAGGTATGTTACCTAAGACCCTGCAGGCCATTGTAAAGATTTTGGTTTTTCTTCTCTGAGTGAGATGGGAAGCCTCTAAGGATTTTGAGCAGAGAAATGATATGACCTAACATATGTTAAAAGTCTTTTGTGTTGAAATTATACTGTAGAAGGAAACAGGGTAGAAGCTAATTGCAGTTTTGAGGAGAGAGATGATGATGGCTCAGGCCAGGATGGGAGCAGAGATTTGGGTAGGAAATGATAAGATTTTGGATGGAGTTGCCATCAACTGAGATGGAAAGACTTGTGCGTAGAGCAAGTTTGGGGGCGAAGATTAGGAATTAGGATTTGATCATGTTAAATGGGAGAGATTTATCACATATCCAAGCATAGATGTCAGGTAGCCAGTATACACACTTGGGGTTCAGGGAAAGATCTGAGCCAGAGATAAAAATTTGGGAGTCATCAGTATATAGACTGTATTTATGTATTTAAGGTCATGTGACTGAATGAGATCACCAAGGAGTGAGTATGCAAAGAGAAGGAAAGAAGTTATAGGACTGAACCCAAGGACTCACCAATATTAAGAGTTTGAGGAGAAAGGAGAAATCAGCGAAGAAGCCGAGGAGTGTCCAGTAAGGTCGGAAAAGCTGACAAGCAGTGGTGTTTTAGAAGCCAAGTGGTGGAGTGGTGGGGGCAAAAGCCTGATTGGAGTGGGTTTAAGACAAGATGAGAGGAGAGAAATTGGAAAGAGTGAGTACATGAAGGTCTTTTAAGAAGCAGGATGGAGGAGATTGTGCTGGCGAAGAGGAGAAAGGAGAAGGTATGACACTGTCGCCTAGGAGAGTCATGCATTTGCTCACTGACCACAAGTATTTGGGTTGGTGTTTCCCGGAGCATGTCCAGCGTGCCTGATGTGTGAGATGATTTTAAGTAGTACTCGAATGCATACTTTTACAATTTTACTTGTTAAATTTTGAGTCTAATGTGTATTTGGAAAATACAACTAGCATTTATAGTGATATAAAAGTAATGGTATGAAGTTCCTTTTGAAATAAATATATTTCAATAGAAAAGGGGACTCAATTTAAAGGAAAATACTAAAAGCAGTACAGGGAGTTTATAGATGTAGCAGAGTTACACAAATAATTAACGTTTAGGAAACACATACTTAGAGCTTTCAAGGCTCTTTATAATCCAGTTTCTTACCTGACTGAAGTCACACTTTCTTTCTCAATCTTTCTAGAGAATTCCTTTCTTCACTATTTATTTATTCCCACCCTGACTGCCCATAACACGCCTTCTCTGAATCCTTCATTTTGACATTAGACTATATTGTCACTTGTTTATATGTTGTATCATTTGTGTGTTTTATCTTCTCAACAAGAATTTCAATCTGCTTCTACCTTCTCCCGCACCAACGTGCACGCACACACACACACACATACACACACACACTCACAATCCTCTTTGGAAGTATATTTGCTACGGGGCCTGCTAGAACCTTTGCAATGTTGCGGTCTGTGGGAAGGTAGAGAAGCTACACCTAGGCTAGTGTCCAGTAAGGTGGGACCTAAGCTGCTGCGATGGCTGCTGGGGGCTAGGAAAGCCAGGCAGTTCCAGACACATTGTCCAAAGGTTACAACAATCACAGAACCAGCTCAGGTAGTTGTCAGGATGAAGAGGTCAGGCCCAGTGATCAGAACACGGCAGCAAGCACTTCCAGGTAGCAGTCCATGGGCAGTCAGGCAGGGGCAGTTATGAAGGCAAGGGAATCTGCACATGCTCAATTAGACTGTCACTTACCTGCTGGGTTACAGGAAGGCCTCAGGAAGGAGGCCCGCCAGACTTAGGTGAGTATCAGATTCTCCCAGTTCTACCAAGGAAGACTGGTTCCTAGAGGCTTCATCTAGCTATGTGGCCTCAGTTTCTCATCTATAAAATGGGGATAATAATTCCTAATAATTAATTAATTAATTAATTACATGTGAAAAGAACCTAATATAATAATGAAGATTAGTGGTAATAATACTTTAATTATTAATGTAGTTGAAAGTGGAGACTCCTAACAGAGGGACTAATGAGTGACCATGTAATGGCTTTACCAGAACTTAGAACTTAGGTGCATTAACTTAAATTATGTTCAGTATAAGGATAAGCTACTGTATTATCTGAAATCATTGGTGGAATGAGCTTGTGGTATAAATCAATATTCCAATCATCTGATACCATGAAGAGGCAGTATTATTTCTAATGTAGACAAAACCTATAGGGCCCTGGATGCAACCCCACTGCTATATTCAGAATGTTAGACCACTTTTGAGTCCTTTTTCTAGTTTTTGAAAGAACGTGTAGAAATTAAAGAGGACCCAGCCCATAAATTATTAAATATATTTGGTCACTTGTTTAACAAATATTTATTGAATGACTACCCAATGAAGACACTATGCTAACAGGCCCTGAGAAGATGGTGATGAATAAGGCAGGGACTGTCCCTGTTCTTATTGAGACAAACAAGCAACTCATGTCTAATTAGTTAATTATAATTGTGATGCATGCTAGATGAAGTACAGGATGTTAAGAATGCATCTAATAGGGGGACCTAATCTAATCTAGGAGTGATTGTCAGGGGGTTTAAAATGAGATCTGGAAATGAATAGAAGGTAGTTGGGTAAAGCAGGGGGAAAAGAGCATTTCAGGAAGGAAGAGCTTGTGCTAAGGCCCTGAGGTTGAAGGAGCCTGGGTTTCCCAGAACTAAAAGATGTTTAGTGTGGCTGGAGTGTGGAGAATCAGTGTTGCAGAATGTGATTGTGATGTGGACAAAAGCCAGTAAGGCAAGGTCTTCTGGGTGATATTAATGAGTTTGGGTTTTGTCTTTAAAAAAACGGGGAAGCCAATGCACATTAGCAAAATGGACTCAGAGATCACTCTGGTAGTAGTGTGGAAGAAGGTGGGGAGCAGTGCCAGAGTGAATAGGGGAGACCAGTTAGGAAGCTAACTGTAGTTGCTCCAGGTGAGACATGATAGGGGCTTACACTAAGGTGGCGGCAGTAGAGAGAGAGATGCAGACCAATTTGAGATATTTATAACAGCTCTCTTCAGAATAGAGGCTACTTTTCTCAGAGAAGAGAAGGCAAGTTTTTAGTTTTAAAGTGTTATTATAAAGAGGATATTGGCTGATTGTCTTCTATCTCCACAGAAAAGGAAAGAAGAAATCATCTTACAATTTAATGAGGGAGAATTTGGGATTCCTTATTATAGTAATAGACCTGCCGGTAGAAACTGTATAATTTTTGTATGAGAAGCTTTTAAAATAAGATAGAGAAATCAACCCTGGAGGCATGGAGATGACCCAATGACCTCTTGAACTATTTTCTACTTCATAATGTATTGTTCCTCAGTAAATTTGCCTAGTATGTCATAATCTCTTACGATTACTGGGATATATTTTATTTAAAAGTGGTCCCAATCTTGAGTACTGAGTATTCCCAGAAGTTTTGCTGAAGCACTTAAACATTTTATCAGTGTGAGAAAGAGAAAAGCAGATCTGGACAGTCAGGAACTGGCCTGGCACACATAGCTAAGCCGAGGTGTTCTTCTGTTGAACACCAGCACCAACACCAGACAAGGCCACTCTGTGACCACGGTGGGTCAGACAAAAACAAGACCACTCAGTAATCATGGTTGAACATAGATAAAAACATGAACAATATCCAAACCACAAAAATGACCAAACATCCCCCGTATTCTGGCTGATATGAATGACTGCTGCTTCTTTACCAATGACAGCCTCACTCCAATCTTCTCACCTTCTAGATAAGAATTAAGATACCCGATCATAGAATTACTCCATTTCATGATAATATCCAATCCAGGGCAAAGCCCTGCTTTCTTGAACTCTCCCCCACATCACCTAACACAAGCCCAAATCCTATAATAAGTCCTTTCTAATACCTCTCATGGTGCCCCATGGTTCCCCACCAGGTGTGTTCTCCATTGTTGCAAGTCAAGAAACTCAACGTCGTTCAACTGTTGGTGTGTTCCCACTGGTCTTTGGCTGGAGAGCACTGGAAAGCATAAGGAACAGTCTGTGGGTTTCGTTCCTTTCCCCACCCTTTTGCTATTGGAATAAAAAGTTTGAATTTTCTATGTCCTGCTATATCGTATGGCTGGTGTCTTCTAATTCCTATATGATGTTTTAATACCTGTAAGATCACAGCATTCTGGACATGTTCTCTGTTTGTTAAAACATTGTAACCTGTTTCTTTATCTTTTTATATCACCAAGTTCTTCCATCAGGGGAAACATAATCGTTGACAAAAATCTTTGACTTTCTTGTTATCATTTTGCTTATGGAAAAAACATTATGCAAATTGAAGATATAAAAAAAAGATATAAAAACATTATGCAAATTGAAGAAAAAAAAATCTTAACAACTCAGCCAAATCATACTGCTTGTTTGTAATTATGAGGCTTTTCTATTTGCAGCAAAAGTGGCTTTTTTGTTTATTCAACATTCTTAGTTTGTCCACATCTGTGAGAGAATTCCCAAAGGAACTTTGATCTCAGATATCCATGGATGAGTGTTCATGGATGATGCTCATGGTTCATTACCTGTACATGGGCAAACTGCTGAAGAATGACTTCTTGTACATAGCTTTCTCTTTCAGCTAATTCTGCATGTAGACCACAGTACTCAGCAACATTGTGGACACAGTAGATTTGTGACACACTTTTGGGGGAGTTTGGCCATTTGTAGGTACCTACATTAAATGGCTCTCTGCATTTGAGGGCTGTTACTGTGGCGAGACGTGCTGCAATGTTGTTCAGGAAGCTTATTTCAGAATTACACAAGCCCTCACGGCAACTTGTTATATACTGGTGAAATATAAGTACTCAAGTAAAAACATAATCTTTGTTTACATGCCTTTTGTGGTCTGTTTGTACAATTAAAACCATCGTCTATTCATCACTCAGATGCTTTTCTTAACTCAGTGCACAATCTACCCCCCTACCCTCTCCACCTGTTTTTTTTGGATGGAAGGTCTCCCTTTTGTGAGTCAGCCACAGCCAGGAAAGGTCAGAAGAGCTGAAGGAAGGAGGCAGCAGGGAATTATCATATGACACTGGCTGCTAAATGATAACTCTACTGTATCATCTTACCATTCTTTTGGGATCAGAATGAACATGGGGTAGAGGAGAAGGTCTGAGGAAGAACAATTTTTTGGCAGCTAAAACTATTATTCCTTCCTCCTACATAATATTTCAAATCTTGAATACTCTGAGAATGGCACCCATTTTGACACTAACAGGGAAGAGAGAGAACCAGGAATGTGGAAAACAATTAGAACATGGTCAAGATCTTGAGTGTCTTATAGGAAATCATTTCTACTTTATTTCATGAGAAAATATAAACATTATCTTAAATAAAATAATTTAAACCTTTTAAACAGTCACAAATAAATATTAAATGTATTTGTTAAATTACTTATGATTCATTAATTCTCAAATATTAAATGTTAACCAATAAAAAGTTACTCTGAAATATAATATTTTAAGAGAGGTATTGGTTTTACAATCTGGAAACTTTATTTTTTTTCATTAATGAAAAGATCATTGAAGATTTTCCTATAGAACAGTTACATAAAGAAGAGGACAGGACAAAAATCTATAATTTTTAATATTCTCATATTAAAAATGTATTAATATTTTAATAATTATTTTGTACTATTAATAAATGGAATAACTTAAAACTAGTTTCTATTTTTGTCTCACCTTTTTAAAGGATTTTTTATTCTGTTTTGTTTACATTACATTTTTAACCTTTCTTGTTTTGAAACAATTTCAAATTTATAGAAAAGTTGCAAAAGTAGTGCAAAGATCCATAGAGTTCTGTATATCCTTCAGCCAGATTTTCCAGTTGTTAGCATTGTTCATATTTACATTCTCTTACACTTTCTGTCTCTCTGTGCACACACACAAACACACACACATGCACATTACTGTGGGTTTTTCTTTTCCTGAACTACTTGAAAATAAGTTGCATACATGATGCCCTGTAACTCCTTCAATTTAGGGTGTATTTGTAGAGCAAAAATCAAAATTATGAAATTGACATTTATCTGATGTTACTACCTAATCCACAGATCACACTCAAAGTTTGCCTATTTTCTCCAAAATTTCCTTTATAGGTCGAAGATCTAATCCAGGATCATGCATTGCATTGAGTTGTCACTCAACTTGGAACAGTTCCTGAATCTCTGTCTTTCATGACCTTGACATTTTTGAAGAGTAAATGCCACTTACATTGCAGAGTCTCTCTTAATTCGGAGTTGCCTGATGTTTCCTCATAATTTATGCTTTGGGGGCAAGAATTGTCTTCACTTTTTAAATTTCTATTCTTGTGTATGTTACATAATATAGATAATTTATCAGAAGAGTAGCACATGTGAATAATTTACAAACAAATAAATGGAGGCACATGCTCAAAAATTTTTTTAGTGATGGTGATACTTGAAGGTAAAGAGTTGGAGACCACTGTGCTAAGTGATCAGTGAGGGTAACCAGCCACAAAGTAGGAGCTGGGTCTGAGAAAGAAGAGAATGGGCATTTCAACTTGGGAATTGTTATGGGAGCCTAGGAGACTTGAGCAACTGAATTATCCTGGTTCTGGATTAAGTAGATAATTCTAAGCCTCTTATCACTGTGATCAGATGCTTCACTCTAATTCGAAAACTTGGTTTAGCATATTGTGATCTAGAAATTTTAAAATCTATGTTTTCAGTTTATTTAGATAGTTGATTTTAATAGCTGCCATACTTGAAAGAGTTCTTCCAAGGATATGTAAACCCAAACGGAAAAAGGGTATCTTTGACTATGCTTTCCAAATGGTAATACTCATCTTTCAAAGCTAATCCAAAATTATGTAAATATTTTTGTTGAAAAAATAACTAGGTTTATAATTTTTTAATTTTAACATTTGGTTTAACATTCACCGAAACTGTTGAAAAATTTTAACAAGTTAAAACAATATTTCCAAATTTCTCAAGTGTGCATGTATTTGAGTTTTTAAAGGCTACATAATTTTTGGAAACAAAAGCATGTAATAATGGAAACACGTCCAAACTTTTGTTTTCAAAAAGCTTTCTCCATAGCATAAATGTCTTTCAAGAAGTAGTTATTTCCTCATTTTATCATTATATTGAATTTTTTGTGGTGTGTTCCATCCTCGAGTTCATTAATTTTCCCTATAGCAAAGGTCAGCACATTTAGATCTCTTGATTTTTTTGTAAGAGAAAAATAAAGAACTCATCTTTATGTCTGCTACCTCTTTTAAGGACTTTGCCTCAATCTCATCTGCAATCCTCTGCATGATTGCTTTAGTGGATGTCGTGGTGCACTGCTCACAGCCCTTCACACTGTGTTGGTGGCTGACAGCTCGTTCTCTAGGTATTGCACTCAGTGGAAGAAAGCTGCCTCACCCAAGGTCACACCCACTCTGAGGGGGCAGCTCTCATCCCAAGACTGCTCAGGGTTGGATATAAAGGCTCAGTCAGCTTGTTGCAAGGTGGGACAACCCTGAAGGTCCATCCCAGCTCCAGAGATCCCTATGGGATTGGTTGAGGACATTGTGGTAACTGCATTTCAGTTCAATTTCTCCTGCCCAATGCTGCCTCCTTCATTTCCCCATAGTTGATCCTGAGGGCACTCTCCAATAAAATTTCTATATGTGACTCTCCCTCTCAGAATCTGCTTCCCAGGAAACCTGACCTAAGACAGTTACTCTCTGTAAAGAAATGCAAAGAGTCCTCTACTTTTAAAATGTCTTGTTTTTACAAAACTAACCTCACCCTGACATCATGCAGTACTTTGATCTTTTACGGCTTCACCATTCTTGCTGCAGTAGCTTGCCTGTGAATGACAGAGGGAATGCATTTCATATGGGGTACTTTATCTGTACACTTGCTTGGGAATTTTTTTATTCCAATTCAAGTAGTTGCCAGTAATTTTCTATATATCACAATTTTTCTAAAAGAAATTACTTGTTATTAAGGGAAAATATTATTTGGTCTGGTTTTTTTTAGTGGCTCACAAAAATAGTTGGAAACAGAATCCAGAAAATACCATAAGCTGAAATGTGTTAGAAACATCAGTGCTTCGTCCAAATATATAGCAAAACTTTAACAAGATGTAATTTGTTCCAACATTTGTTTCTTCACTCTTCTATAATGCTTTCCATATATCATCCAACAATATTTGCTGACAAAGATATACATTTTAGGTTTCACCATATGCTGTATTTTTTTTTTTTTTGTATTATTTCAGCCATTTTAACTGTGACAGAAAGAACAAATGTTTCCCCAGTGGATGTGGCTGTGCTTTTTACCTTTGCTTTAAAATGAGAAACCCCAAAAGAAGCATCTAAATATCTATTACTGCATTTCATGACCCTTTGTACAATTCTATATTTAGTGTTGCATGACTTTATCGATCCCTGAAAAGTTATGATGGTTTTTCCTCAGGCTCGAGATGCTTAGTTTTAACATATTCTACTAATCTTTATGGCTTCATGCTACCATTTGCTACCTCTATTTCTGGCAATATGGCAAATTAGATTACCCAGAAAGCTTCTTGCTATAAAACACTTACACATGCTGGGTATAATACATATATATAAAATACCTTTTTAAAATGTATAGCCCAGCTAGAAAGTATGTAAGGAAATTTCCAATGAGCTAAAATCGAATTAGCAACTGAAAACCAGAGCCATACCACACTGGATGATACTTTGACAGCATAGAGAGTGGGATAAGGAGAGGGTAATGGATTCCTTATCTCAGTCACATAGAAGTTTAGATCTCAGTGCCTACACAAGAACAGGAGTTAATGCTTTGGGATTTCCTGAGTTTAAAGATTGCATTTGAGACCCCCATAGAAAACTGAGACCTTTGAAGATTCACACTAGAATAACTATCTACCCACTGATGCACAATAGTGTCTGAAAGACACCTGTATGTCTTTGTTTAGATTTTAGAGAAAGTCTTTCCTGGAAATTCATGATATCCCTATCATCATCCAGAGATGGGATTAAAATATTTCTATCTGTGTGGTTCTGGAAATTTCAAGCCAATAAATTAACATAAAAGAGGTCTGAGACTGTGAAAACCCTAGGCATTTGGCAAAGTAAAGGTAAAACCTCTCTGGAGATAGGCAATTCTTTTGCACATATCTCAGTAACAAAACTGGGAAGCTCTGCTATAAGGTGGAGCTGGCACCCTGCAGCCTGGGGGCCAAATCTGTCAATAAAGTTTTATTGGAACATAACCATGCCCTTTTGCTTATCTATTGTCTCTGGCTCTGTTTGTGCTGCAATGGCAGAGTTGAGTAGTTGTAACAGAGATTGTCTGACTCCCAAGGAAAGGCTGGTTCTTTACAGAAAAAGAGTTTGCCAACTCCTGCTATAGGAAATATATATTACAGTGACAGCTACCATTTATTGATATTGTGGCACACTATACCAAGTATTTTCTGTGCGGTAGAAGTCTCTTATCCAACATGACCAGGACAAATTTTAGTTGACTGAATCATTCCATCAGGCAACAAATTATAGAGCAACTACCATCTACCAGGCAACATGTTTAAGGGGCTTGGAATTCAGGGGGTGAACAAAACAAACAAAAATCACTGTTTTTACCGAGGTTACATTCTAGTAGGCTATGGGAGGGCAGGATAGAAGGCAATACAGAGGAGATTGAAAGTAACTGAATTAATATGTAAAGCAAATAGTATGTCAACTCATGAGAAGTATGTGTGAAAAATAAAGCAGGAAAGGAAGTGCTAGAGGCAGGGCTTTACACTGAAAATAGAGAAGTCAGGGAAGTCTCACAAGGGCACTGGCATTTGAGCGAGGACCAGAGGAGGTGAGGACAGGTCTTGGAGATATCTAACGGCAGAGCCTTCCAGGGAGAGGGAACCACTGCAGAGGCAGGAAGGAGGGGATGTGCCTCATGTTTTGAAGAAAAAGTAAGAAGGCTCATGTGTTTAGGAGGGAGAAATAAGTAGGAAATAAGATCAAAGAGGTAAGTAGAGATAGGGGGCAGAGGTGGTACAGATTATGGGCCACTGTAAAGTCTTTGGTTTTTCCTGTTAGTGAAGATGGGAAGCCTATGGAGAGTTTTGAGCAGAGGAGTAATATGAACAGTTTCCATGAGCATTATTAAGCTCAGGTATCAGAAAAGATTTGAAACAAGACTAAGGAAGAGCTGACCACACCTCATTCATTACATTTATTCATATATGTTTGTTGAATAAATGAATATATATACTATATTATATTTGTAAAAAAATGGATTAGGAAACCTGATTCCAAAATGGAGTCGAGAAGCCACAAAGGGAGAGCTCTCACGCACATGCCGCTCACCTCAATTTGCACAGTCAGCAGGAAGAAAGAAGATTCCCATATACCTCAGCAACAACAGACAGTCCACCACTTGCAGCCAATGAGAAGCTGCCACTCTGAACTCCCATTTTCCTCCAATGATCATTTTTTGTTTAAAACAACCCTCCCCAATTTCCTTCCAAAATCTAATAAAAGATGACCTTTCCTTTTTCTCTTCAGACTCGCCTGTGGTTCGCCATAATCTGCTTGTCCCGAATTGTAATTCCTTTGCCATTCCTGAATAAACTCATTTTTTTCTTAAATAAAATCGCTCTTTGCTCTGTTTAAGGTTGACATATAAATATAAAATATTTTTATAAATATTATATATGTTTATATATATTTTTCATGTAATAGAATATACATACTTTCATTACTATATGTATTCATTATTATGTATATTTTCATATACAGACAGTCCTGAATTAGGATGCTTCAACTTATGATTTTTCGACTTTATGATGGTGCGAAAGCGATATGCATTCAGTAATTTGAATTTTGAATTTTGATCTTTTCCCAGGCTAGTGATATGTGGTGCAATCCTCTCTTGTGATGCTGGGCAGCAGCAGCGAGCCACAGCTCCCAGTCAGCTGTGCGTTCAGGAGGGTTAAGCAACCGATCCACTTACAACCATTCTGTACCCAGACAACCATTCTATTTTTCACTTTCAGTAAGTTACATGAGATATTCAGCACTTAATTATAAAATAGGCTTTGTGTTAAATGGTTTTGCCCAACTGTAGGCTAATGTATGTGTTCTGAGCACGTTTAAGGTAGGCTAGACTAAGCTATGATGTCTGGTAGGTTAGGTGTATTAAGTGCATTTTCGACTTCAGATATTTTCAACTTACAATGGGTTTTGTAAATTGGGGAAGATCTGTATATCCTATTAGTGAAAAAAATGGTGGTAGAGAACCTGAGGGAATAAAAATTCGAATTGTATATTGAAATAATATCTATGCAGGCAGATGCTATATGTGACAGCATTTTCCCGCAGTCATTGGTACATGGTAGAACCTCTCTCCAACTCTGTTTGGGGTCATCCCATTTTCTCTGCAGTGGCTTCTCCCAACTTGCTTGTCTGTGACAGCGGCTGCCCCTCCCTCTATAGGAGAGCAAACCTAGCAGCTTCTCTTCCTCATGGCCTCTGCTCAGTTTTCATGGGCGACTGGTCCTCTGGTTGGTGACAAAATGACTCCAGACTAAAAAGTACTTTTTATTCTTAGATATCATTGTCAGATTTGGGGGAAAATTGTGTGTCATGGGGAAGAAAGAAGCAAAGACTCTTGTGATTAATGGAAAGAAAGAAGTCCATTTTGTTTCTAGTCCCTTTCTTTGTTCCTTGTCTGGCTTGTTCTCCCTTATCCACTGGTCTGCTCCTGACCATTGTGATTGTGTGACCACCTATGGCTTTTTCATCTAGTTACCAGCATGGTTCACACATTCCAAATGACAGCAGAGACATTAGGATCTATAACTCAAACAGCGAAAATGGCCAATCTTTCCTATTGTTCTTCTTTGGCATTTGTGTTGTTTTTAATTACTCTTTCCCACTAATTATCCTGGGAGACTGTGAGTGTTAAGGGCCTTACATTGGATTACAAATGAAGTCAGAGAAGGCTGGCATCTTCGATTTTCAGGAATGAATTTTTAAGAAATGAACCCTTCTGAAGTGTACATTACTCTTTTCATTAGAATGAGGAAAAGTTCTGAGAAGGCTGGCACGTGGAATGCCTTAAAGAAGAACTTCAATTGAGACGCCAGATGAAAGCATAACAAGAATTTCTATGGCTTAAATAACTGAAGAGTAAGAGGCATCTATTGTTACTATTCTATTTTTTCTCTTTATTGCTTCCGTATTGTAAATTTGTCATCTTTTTTTAAAAACTGTATTTCAAAACCCATTACATCTTTCAGCCTAAAGGGATTTCTGAGAAGTCCTGTTTGTGATGGAAAGATGGATTTACATAATAACATGTAATTCATAAAGATAATTTGAACATAAAGTAGACTGGAAGATTATCTTTTCTAGAGTTGGAAGATGAATTTGGTAAGTCTGACACATATGCATAAAAATTACATAACACGTATTTGTGAGAAATGAGAGTAGATATCAGTATTCTTTTTGAGTAGTCTAGATGATTAGAAAAGAAGTAGAGGAGGGAAAAAGCCCACTAGATATAAGATTTGATTTCATGTGTAATCAGAAGAAATATGCCAGGTAATTCATCACTAATTCAAAAAGTCAAGAAAAATCTAGGGAAAGCCCTAAAAAGCATAATTAGCTATGCCGAAGGTTGAAACATTTGCAAAATGTCACAGTTATAAATTGCCATTTTTTTTCCCGTAAGACCTGAGCAATGCTTCATCAACAAATCCCAAGAGATTTTTCAGCAAGTCTCAACAGGAAATACTTGTACTTGTACTTGAGGTGGGATTTTTCATCTAGAGAGAGAAGTGGCCGACTTTGGAAGGTTAGTTTCTTATTTTTTGAAAAGCCTTCTGGAAGTCTGCCACTTATACTTTCTGGGCTTCATTTTGTGTTCATGAAAAGTGGGAGGAACTGTGCCTGTCACCCATGTGTCTCCCAAAGGTGTGGTAGAGCAGCTACAGGAAGTCCATTTACCCATAATCCTGCGCTGTGAATGACCTGCCAATGGTCCTCTCTGGCCCAATAATGTGTTCTTGGTTTCTTCTGCTTCAGGGAAGGGAGTGTCACACTATCCTCTAATCTCCTATGGATAATATTTATTTGCTACAGTTCAGACAGCTCTTGATTGAAGACAGAACTCAAAAATTTATCTTAGACAGGAACCTTGACCAGAGGACTCATTTCTAGGCCTGGCTGCCGTAAGTCTTTTTCACAAAGCATGCTGGAAATGGATCAAAAGTTCTGATCACTGCAGCTTCTGGGTACGCTCAGGACACTTCCTTAATGTCACTGGTTATGTCTGAGACTGTCTAGCTGGAAATTTGGTTGGGATAGTGGGTGGAGGAAGTTTAAGACTGTGGGATGCTTTTTTTATTTTCTGAATTTTCTTCCTGGTTCTTATAGAGCCACTGGAATCTCACCCCTGTGGCTTTGGATAGCAGGTGGGGGGAAATTTACCTTCCCATTCCTAGAGCTACATTAAAAGGAGACAAACACTATGGTGTTTGAGGTGGAAGTTAGCATCAGTTTTCCTTGAGAAATGATACTGTCAATGATAGTTAGGTGCTGTGGGCATATTAACAATATAATTCATCTATGGTATGGGTTAAGGGGACTTCTATGGGCTGTTCCACATTGTCTCTAACCTTGTTTCTATGAGAATAATGTATCCTGAGTTCCAAAAAATGGACTTACAAACGTTTGGAAGGCAAACCGTTTCTCAACGGGGCCTGGGAGCCTGATGTGGGGCAGCCGTAATGGAGAGTTCAGAAAGTGTGGTCCCAGTTGGCATTCACTAGTGCTTGCAAATTTCAGTGTCCTAGTTTTAAGTGTCTTGATAGCTGCTCATTTCTCTACTTTGTTTAGGAGGTTGAATGTATGCAATCCTCTAGTCAGCTGAAGAGGTTTATTTTCTATTCATCCCCCATCTGTGATTGCCCTAGAGCTTTCTTTTTTAATGCAATGATATTTTATTTTTGTAGTTTGGTAAAAGGCTTTTTAAAAAATCTTAAGTTATTAGATAATGAATGAATGTTGAATTTTCTTAGTTGCACAGGTCAAACTTTTGGAATCACCCTTGACTCCTGTTTCTCTCAGACCCCATACCTAATCTGTCAGCAAAGAGTGTTGTCTCTACATTTAAAATATATTCAGAATTCGATGACTTCTTATTCCCTCAGTGTTCCCATCCTGGTCCAAGCCACTATCATGTCTTGCCTGGATTATTTCAATAGCATCTTTCTTTTTTTTTTTTTTTTTGTGAGGAAGATCAGCCCTGAGCTAACATCCACGCCAATCCTCCTCTTTTTGCTGAAGAAGACCGGTCCTGAGCTAACATCTGTGCCCATCTTCCTCCACTTTATGTGGGGCGCTCCCACAGCATGGCCTGACAAGCGGTGGGTCCATGTGCGCCGGATGGGAACCCGGGCCACCAGCAGCAGAGCGCGCACACTTAACCCCTACGCCACGGGGCCAGCCCTCAATAGCATCTTAACTAGTCACCGTGTGTTCATCCTTTCCTTCTACACTCTATTCTGATACAGTTGTCAGAGTGATCCTGTTAAAGTATAATCACATCTTGTCACTTTTTACTTTTTCTTAAGCTCCTTTAATGGCATCCCATCTTCCTGGCAGTAAAAGGCCAAAATCCTTTATGCAGTCTGATCTCATTTCCTACTCTCTGATGTATGCTCTATCACTCCATATCAACTCCTTCAAACGTCCCTCCATCACTCTGCTCTAGACACATATTTCTTCAAATACTCCAGGCACACTCTTGCCCAGAGCCACTGCACTGGCTGTGCCTTCCGCCAGAATTCTCATACTTCCTTCTATCTCTGGGGCATGGTCTCTCACCTCCTTCAGGTTTTCTCAGATGTCACCTTCTCAGTGAGGCCTTTCCTGACAATCTTACATAAAATTTCAACCTCCTACCCCTTTTGGGCATCCCACAATGATCTCCCTTGCTTAATTTTTCTCCATAGCATGTAACACCATCTGCCGTACTATGTATCTCATCTGTTCATTCATGGAAACAGAAACTTCATGGAGGAAGGGATTTTTCTAGCACCTGGAATAGTGCCTGGAACACATAGTAAGCACTAATAAATATTTGTAGAGTGAAAGAAAGAATGAAATACTTTTTCTGATTCTATTGAGATAATCATATGATCTTTCCTCCTTAAATGGCAATATAATAAATTATATTAATAGGTTTTCTAATGTGAAACCAACTTTACGTTCTCAGGAGGAAACACAAGCTAGTCCTGTTGTATTACCTTTTAAATTAGTTGCCGGATTCAAGTTGCTATTGTTTTATTTAGGATACTTGTATCTATGTTCACTGGTGATATTGCTCTTTCTTCTACACTGTCTTTGGTATCAAAGTTGTACTAGCCTCATAAAATGGGTAGAGAGTTACACTATTTTTCTAGTCTCTGTAAAGATTTGAGAAAGATTGGACCAAGAAATACTTAGATTTTTGGTTAAAACTCACTGTTAAAATATATAGGCCTGTTGTGTGTGTGTGTGTGGAAATATTTTGGGTTGTTGACTCCATTTCTTTAATTAACTAACTGGATTAATTAGTTTTTAAAAATTTCTCCTTGGGCCGGCCCTGTGGCTTGGTGGTTAAGTGCGCGCGCTGCGATGCTGGTGGCCCGGGTTCGGGTCCCAGGTGCGCATCGAGGCACCACTTCTCCGTTCATCCTGGGGCCGAGTCCCACATACAGCAACTAGAAGGATGTGCAGCTACGACATACAACTATCCACTGGGGCTGTGGGGGGAAAAAATAAAATAAATAAAATCTTTAAAAAAAAAAAAAAAAATTTCTCCTTGAGTCAGTTTGGGTAAAGTTATATATGTTTGTGATTGCATGGGTGTGTGTATATATATATGTACACGTTTGTATTTGTATATATAAATATACATGGATATATGGAATGTGTGCACTTCATCTAAGTGTTTATATTTATTGGGATAAAGTTATTCATAATAGTTTCTTTTTAATCTCTGTGATGATATATCTGTAATAATATCTACCTTTTCATTTTTAACATTTTTGGGGAAGTTTTCTATCTTTTATTTTTGATCAATCTTGCTAGAAGTTTGTCAATTTTATTAGTATTTCCAAGAGCCAACTTTTAGTTCATTGATCCTCTTTCTCTGATTTTTTACCCTAGTAAATTAATTTCTGGTCTTATTTTATTATCTTATTTCTATCTTTTTTACCTTTATTATTTTATTCTTTTTCTAACATTTTACATTGAAAGCTCAATGAATTAAATTTTAAGCTTTTCTTCTTTTTTGACAAACTAAATAGTAAAATTTTAATAGGTATTATTTTCCTTATAAGTCAATTCTATGTATTCTTTAATTTTTGTTCTGATGCTTTTAGTCTGAATTACTTAGAAAAATTCTTAATTTCCAAATGTATTTTAAAAATTATCTTTGTAATGTCATTTTAAAATTGCATTATGGTCTATATGAAAAAATCATTAAAAAATTGTTGAATTTTGCTTTATGGGTAGCATATGGTCAATTTTTATATACATTTTTATGTTCTCAAAAAGGGTAGGTATTTTTTCATTGTTGATTTTAATTTCTTTATATGTTCTTTTGAATATGCTTGTTAATTATGTTGTTCAAATTTTCTATATTCTTACCATTTTTTGGTAAGTATGTAAGAATCTAATATAGTAATAACCGAAAGTGAATAAAAATTTCATATATAATACATATTATATATAATGTAAAATTCCTTATATAATGTCAACATATTTTAGTGCTATTAATTTTTGCTTTTAAATTTAAAGCTATGCTTTAGATGTGTACAACTTTAAAATCTTTATATCATTTTGGTGAAATAACTCTTTTAATCGTGAAGTAGTAATTCTTTTTTTAAAATAATGCTTTTTGCTTTAAAGATTATTTTATTTGATATTAATATAGCTATACCATGTAAAATTGTATATTCAGAGTTATCTGTTAGAGAAAAATTGGCAGCAACAAAAATGTTTAACAATAGGACACTGGATATACAAAGAATAATATATTCATATTTTGGAACACTATGCATCTATATAAAATAATGTACATTAGAACCTCCATTAATAAAAAAGAAAACTAGAAAATAACTTGTATTATATTGATACTATTTTTGTATCCCCTAGATACACAAGTGAATAGCAAATAGCCTGATATTATCCACCAGAATATAATATTGGTTACTTTTGGGTGAAGGAATTATGAATGGTTTCTAAATTTTTTTGTGCTCTTTTAAAAATATATTTCCCAGTCATGAATTAATTATTTATTTTGAATAAGGTGCATGTGTTACTTTTATTAATAGAAATACAATGTAGCTTTTTATTTAACAGAAAAAGCCCTCCCCCATAATTATGTAGTTTATAAGCGGGAATTTTGAGCGCGAGAGACCCTTGTTATTCAAAAATTGTATTTTAAAAATGTCCACGATGCTTTCTTATATGCTGGGTAGATTTTTAAAGAATAAGATGACTACTCTACGTTATATAAACTTTAATTTCTAAAACACAAATATCTGGGGAGAATAAGAAACTTGCATCTAATTTTTCCTAGCAAAAGTAATTATAAACTCAGAATGAAATGTGAATTAATGAATTTCAAAAAATCCTATTACTATATGATTTTCTATTTCAAACAGATATGTTTTAGGAAGGCAGAGTGGAGGATAGAATTTTGAAGTTCACATGCAAGTTTTTTTGGAATCATAAATGAATAGAGAAAAATCCCCTCAAGATTGACCAGCTGGATGACCATGCCGTATGTGGAACGTATTATTTGGTTAGTATCCCTCTCAAGATTAGCAGATGAGTAGCAGCATCATAGCAACAACATAAAACTGTCACTTGGTGGAGCTAGAATTCTATGCAATTCCAATATACTCTTTCAGTAGGTTTCTTAGGAAAAATGGTTTAATGGCAAAATTTAAGACTAATACCACAAGTTGCCAAATATTGGGATATATAGCAATATATAGTAAATTACAGTTTTATCAAGCTGAATTCAACACTATAACCCCCAGCCCTACCCCAGGAGTCAGTTATATGGGTATATCATCTACTCATTCAATGACATCTTAGCACACTATTTCATATGGCATCTAAAAACCCATGACCCTTTCACTTACATGTCGATTATTGTAAAGTCAAGATGGGCTTTTAGGTAGCTTATGATGCCCAGAACAAAGTGACCGATAGATGTTGTTACCAAGTGTTTGTTGATAGATGCCAGTGTTTGGAATTCTCTGGGCGGAATGGAGATTTTAGAGCTACTCCAAATATTGACCAAAACTTTTAAGATGAAATTTTAGGGTGGCCATTAAACAAAGGCTACTATAGACTTGGTAAATCCTTCCCAGAGATGAATTGAACTCTTCTGGAAAATTCTGGATCAGAGCCTTTCTGCTAAAATTGAAAAATCAAAGACAAATTTTTATATTTATATTTATATGTGGGTAGGTATACTTTTGTGCCTTTATCAAGGTTACATTTTGCCAACATTTCCTCTCACGTAAGATATATTCCAAAGGGATTGATTCTAAAATAAGATTAATGTCTTTCATACTTAAGAGGTCTTAGCTAAGATAAAATAATTGCATCCCTCGACTATATAAATGGAATGATGAAATTAATGTAGATATGGACCATTACAATGACGTGAAAAAGAATAATTGAGGTTTTTAAAAAATTTCTTAATTTAGCTTGGTTCTGATACTCTTATACCTGTACTTTTTCTTGTTTCATAGAAAACTTTTTTTTGCTATGAGAAGGATTTCATTTGACCCTGTAGGTGACTCTATCTGGGAGAAGTGTGGAAATAAGATAATCAGCCTTCTGTTACACATTATTGTCAGAGTAGATCCAGGTTTGGTGAGACTTGACCTCGAAGCCCTACGCAATTTAGGGCTCTTTTATGTAAAAGAACACAAAATTTGAATTGTAAAATTAAGCACAAAAGCCCACATTTATTTAAAATTAGAAAAAAGTAACAAATTGAAAATTTAGAAAAGCTGAAAAAACCCCCTAAAACATCACAATGTATAATAATTTTCCACAGACTAGCTTCTGGCTCCAAATATTTGCAATCTTGTTTCTTCTCTGCTACCCGTATAATTCCATTGCTGGATAATATAGACATATCATTATATGACTTCTGTCTTTCACCCTAGCAAAATAATGCTGGATAATTCACTACAGTGGGCAGTAGCAGTATTCTGGAGTCCCTTTGTATATCAGGAATGCCAGTAATAACTATATAGGGAGGTGACTGAAAACCACATAAATAACTCCCACTAAACTCAAACTAAACGTGTCTCCAGCTCCATATCCCAGGGTTCTGGAAGGGCCCCACGCAAATGAGGAGCCCTGAAATGTAAACTTCATTAGCTCTACAGTAGTTCAACCTTTTAAAATCATTCTATCATAACGCACCTCACTTGGTTAAAATTGTCATTGTCTTTCGGGTGATTAAAAATTTGGAAACCACTAACACTAATGACACTCACAAATGAAGGGATGGTAAGTTTGGGTAAAAATATTTAAAAAATATTTCTTGTATAAACAAGGAGGACACACACACATAGGGATGTTATTTCAAGATATTGTTTTCTAAGAATTGTTTGTCATTCATGCTATATACCATTAGAAAATATCACTTTAAAAAATTTAGCTTAGAAGGCATAGATACTTCCCTATTATTTAATACGTATTCTTAATCTTTCAGAAAGATCTACAGCTCCAGCAGCAGGACCATTGCTTATTTCATGGAGCACACCCACATTTCTGAGAGGCTCCCAGTTTTAGTGTTCAAATGAAACACCCCAAACCAAAACCAACACAGCTTTGCAGCAAATATGAAGTTGTGTTTGGTTTGATGGTGTAGGGAAATCTCTTGACTCCATAATATAGCCCCCTGTGCATGCCTGCCGTTTGTTGAACAATAAAGCCACAGTAATAGGAATAGTCAACACGTATTGAGTGCTCACTATGAGCCAGGTGCTTACCTACATGCTTTCTTTACATGCATTCTAATCCTCAAAACACTTCTGTGAAGTGGCTACTATTTTACAGATGAAGAAACTGAGGCTTAGAGAGTTTGAATGACAAGCCTAGATCCATGCAGTTTGTTAAGCGGCGGGTACGTGACTGAACATAGATTTTTAAAAAAAAATCCATCTTGCAGTATTGTCACAGAAGCAGCGAAGGAAGGCAGGAGGGTTTGAAACTTGTAGATAGCACTTGAATGACTAGACCTTTGAAAAGGGTCTAAATTTACGAGAGAGTATAGCACAGGAAAAGACAGTAAAAGTCCAGCACTAAAGTCAAACTGTGTGGGTTGGTACCCTGGCTTCATCATTTACTAGCTGGCTGACTTTTGGCAGGTTGCTTAATCTTTATGTGCCTCAGTTTCCCCTTCTGTCAAAAGAGGGTAATATGAATAAGGTGTGAGGATTTAATGAGGTACTACAAAGCATTTAAACCAGTGCCTGCCATAATAAACCCTGAAAAAGGTGTAAGTCATTATTGTCTGTTAATATTTAAGCTTATTTATCCTTTGAAATAGAGTATGTGGCATGTACAATACTAAGTAAACATTATAACAGTAAACAGTATTTCTTTATCTTGTCTTACTTTTCTAACACATATATTATTTGGTTAAGGACCCTCTAGGTATATTGGAGAATGTGTTCACAGCAATATTATAATATCAATATAGAATGCATTCTAGTTTTAAAAAATGAAAAGACTTCCCAGGAAAATAAAATTTAAAAAGTTTGTACCATATTTATATTTTACTTTGATTTAAAGGATATTGGCACTATGTGGAAGAATTTTCAGTCCAGTTATGCTCCTGTGGATGTTATGACTTTTTAAAGCTTAATCTACTATTTATGTTATAAAATTATTAATATCTTGCAGCTCAGCAGAAACAGTAATATAACATAATGAGAACAGTAGCATCTCCACTCTTGATACTCTTAATAAACACATTATTCATTTTTTTATTCAATTTAACTGCAAAGAGCTATATTGAAAACATTGCCACAGGGTATGTTTCTGTTTTAGGGTGACAGGAAAATAACTCCTGAAGTGTCTCAGAAGTGAGAAACAAGATATAAATTGTACAGTAGATGGAAAAACATAAAAGATTCTGATGTCTATGAATAACTATATTTCTCAAAGGAGTAAACATTAATGGCTTTAATTAGATGATAATTGCTCATGAGAGCAAGTTCTTGTACGAAACAAAAATACCTGACAATGCATTTTGACTGAACTTATCTGTCAGCAACATAGGATGAATTAATGGAAATGCCATTTAAAGGTGGGACATTCCCTAAGTGTAAACTCAGCCCTAAATCAGTGCCCACATGAGGAAAAGCCACTTTTATGATTAGGCCAAATTCTATTCAGTCATGACAGTTTTGCACCACGTTGAGGTTTAAGACAGGATGGTATCTATGGAAGACTCCAGAAGGTTATTTCTTACAAATATTTCTTGTTTCACAAATGGTATAAAAATAAACAAATGAGAATATTTTTCCTTTTCGGAAGTTTCTTTTTATATTGTTCTTCTTATTTGCTTGGAGAAACTCTCTGGATATAATCTGGTTTGGGATTAGATTTAAGGATGTTCTCCTATTTCTTGGGCACAGTGTTGGAGTCTGTATTTACTCCACTAGTCATCCTTAGTCCAGGAGACTCTGTTAAGAATAGCTGTATTTTGCAGTTTCCTTAGGTATTAAAATGACTCAAATTGTAGGCTAAAAAGTTTAGTCAAGTATTTTCAGGTCTTATTGGAAAAACAGGTAATATTAATTGACATGCTAAATAACTAAGCTCTCTATGATTTCTTTTTTTTTTTTGTGAGGAAGATCAGCCCTGAGCTAATATCCGATGCCAATCCTCCTCTTTTTACCAAGGAAGATTGGCCCTGGGCTGACATCCGTGCCCATCTTCCTCTACTTTATATGGGACGCTGCTATAGCATGGATTGACAAGTGGTGCGTCTGTGCGTGCCGGGATCCGAACCGGTGAACCCCGGGGCCGCCGAAGAGGAGCGCGCGCACTTAACTGCTGCACCACCGGGCAGGCCCCCTCTATGATTTCTTAATTTATCTTGCTTTTGATACTTTTAAAATGGAGAAAACATCTTGGGTTGGGCAAATCTGATCCTTATAGGACTTTCATGGACTGTGGTGTTTTTAGATCCATCTAGTAGTCTGGGTCTAGGCTGAACATTTTGCATAATGGATTTTATTGAAATTTTGTAATGAGTCCATCTGTCACCAGACTCACCATATTTCACCGTGTTGAGTCAAGTTTCCCATGATACCTTTCAGAGACCATTAAGTTTTTCCAAAGCTTCAATTCCATCTTTGACACAAATTAGTCAGGTAATATAAATCAGTGAAGCGGGTGTGGGTAAATTGGAGGTATATCAACTGTCTTCTTGGGGACACCAGATACTCAGCCGTGTGGCATGTGGTGCCCACTGAAATTGGACTTTATGATTGAAAAGATGCTAGAAATCTGGGTTTTTATGTCAATTCTTTGACAGTTAAATGTTAGCAACTAATTGAAAGAAAAATTTAGTAAACTAATTATGCCAACGACTGCTACCCTTTTATGACAACTATATAAGGAATTTGTAAAAAAAAAATCTGTCAGTCTTTATTTATTATGCTCCATTTCCACACTACAGACCAAAGGTTGAAATCCATTAGAAGGAAAGCTATCCAAACCAACGTATTGTTCTAGCATCATATTCTACAATGCACTTCACGTCCAGGTATTTTCTAAAATTAATGCAGTTGTATTTTAGCTACGTATGTTTTCATATGCCTAACAGTACAATACAGCAGTGATAATGTGCTATATTCAAAGAGAAAAGATAAGTGAGAAATTTACCCCATGGATGAATATCTGGCTCTTCCGTTTATTTAAAGATTTTTTTATTTATTCAGTTTTTCCCTCCAAAGCCCCAGTAGACAGTTGTATGTCATAGGTTCACATCCTTCTAGTTGCTGTACGTGGGACCCGGCCTCGTGTTGGAGGGAGAAGTGGTGCCTCGGGGCGCTCCCGGGATCCGAACCCGGGTCGCCAGCATCAGAGCGCGCGCACTTAACCGCCAAGCCACAGAGCCGGCCCTCTTCCGTTTATTTAAACCTTTGGGCGTCCACGCTGTTGGGTGGATTAAGAAACAGATGGAGAAGTTCTGATTGAATAGCACAGAGTTTCAGTGCCAATTTTGCCTCTAACTCCAGGTGCCCCTTGGCAAAAAGAATCACCCTATGCTGTGGTATCTTGTTTTGACAAGCCACTCAAAAGAATTAAGGTACTCTGCAAATATAAAATGGTTAACTAAAAGCTTAAATTATAGAGGACGTAGTTCTGAATAAACCAATTTTTTCTTTCATAAAAAGAACTTTATGTGCAGCTAATATGGACGTGTGTACAGAGAGAAAGGCAGACACAGTTATAATACATGTGAAATCTATCTCCATTTGGAATGAAATTCTGCATTACTGTACCCTGAATGCCTGATGTAGACTTCAGCGTGCAAGAAGAAAAGAATACAGAGGCCACAGTGAAGCACAAAATTGAAAATGAATCAGCAAGCAATGGAATTATATGAAGAATAAATTAACTTAGGACAAAAGTGGAAGATACTGGCCAGTTGTTAGTAAAATATATTTTAATTATTTCCAGTATGAAGGGGTAGATTTTTCATCAAAAGCAATTATCTCCTTTTAAATCAATAATGTCTACCTGTAGTTTGCTAATTGATTAATATTAATTTTGTAACATGTGACCTTGGAATAAAGTTTTTTTCATACCTCCTGTGAGACCAAATATAAATCAAACACAAGACCCAACTTAATTAGCTTCGCAGTGAATAAGCATGGCATTTAAGGGTTTGGCCTGACAGCTCTGGGCTTGGATCCCAGTTCTGCTTCATATGAGCATGTACCATTGGGAAAATACTTCACTTTTCCAACCCTCAGTTTCCTTATCCACAACTAGAGACAATAATGTTATTTACATCACGGAGTCATTGCAATATTTATAGAAAATAGTCTATGTTTCCATGTTTACAACAGCACAAGGCACAGAGCAAGCACTCAGTAAGTGGTGGCTGCAATTACTATTACAAAATGAGTGTCCCTGCCAGTCCAGATCCATTCTAAGAAGTACAGGAGGGATTTGATCTTGATTAATTCCCTCAATAAGCAATAATGGAGCAAGGTAAAGGACCGACAAACTAATGGAAAACACCATCAAAGGGATATGCATTATAAAAGAAAGGCTGATATGTGTTCTAGTATTTTAAATAATATTAAAAAGGATTTGAAGAATTATTAAAAGGACACTTCTATTTATTTGCAGAGTGATTGAAAAGATTGACATATACTTAGATTGCATTAGGAGATATTTGGAATAAAATTGAAACCTGATGTGATACACTGAAATGAAATTATGTGATAATTTTAAAAATCTCTTTTTCTGGAGAGTTTGTAGTTTATATTTCTTGGGTAGATTATAGGCCTTGAGGGTTGGAAATGTTAACTTTGAGGTTAATAATTCCACCAATATTTATTTTTGTCCAATGGCAAAAATGTGATATATTCAACATACGATATTAATAAGAATAGAGATGCTATTGAAAAATAATAACTTGTGGATTAAAATTAACAATCAGCAGTGGCACTTTTCACTTAAAATAATGTGAATAATTCTTGGATGCCTACAAAATTTTGAACTTTAGTCTTTATGGGAACATAAAAAGGAAACAAAGACTGCTTGTCAGTAGTGTGGTTATAAGTTCACAGAGCACAGTTTGTATAATTAAATGCTTTCAACCTGGGATTTGAAAAAGTAGTCTCTGGAACAAATGTCAGAAGTTTCTATAAGTGGATTTAGCTAATAATTTAATTTAGAAGTATGCAGTAACAGAATACAGAATCTGGAATATAACTTGGAAGCAAATTCAAGTCCAAAGCAATTTGAGGTTCACAACTGAACATTTTTGAAATCACTAAAGAGTATACTTTATGAAAAAATCAAGGAAAGTAACCCCATAGACCTGTATTTTTATTTTCCTGAAAGTAAACTTCTTATCTAGAACTTCAGTGGGTCCACAGGGCAAGACCACATCCAAAATGGTTGGCATGCTTTGTGAAATGATGTATTATTATTCAGAATAGCTGTGTGATAAAGGGAAGATATCAGATCCTAAGGGCTTCTTAAACACGCTAAAGATACATTGGATATGGCAACACAGTTGAACTCAAGAGCGTTTTGGCAAAATGAAAGTGGCAGACAAATTACGGGCCCAGCAACGTCTGTAAAAATCTATGAAACGTGTCTGGATAGAACTCAATCATGCAATCACTTGCGGAAAACTTGAAGAAACATGTTAGGTAGTCAACATTTATCGAGTACCCTTTACTAGGTATTTAGAGGAAGGAAAACAAAAGAGTTGGCATGAGGTAGAATAAGAGGTCAGTATCATCTATGGGTGGGAGTGAAGTCACCATGCAGAGGCATCTGAGGGTCATTTTGAATAAGGCTAAAGTTGGCAAACCAGTTGTAAGAATGATTGTGAGCAGGTGGTACTCACACAAAGAGGAGGCACTTGTTCTTATCGTCATGAAAATATTTAAGAATATTAAAACTATAGAAGAATCTGGACATGTTTTAAAATGATTATTAACCCCCCTTGCCTTTTTTTGTTCTGTCATACGTGGTCCAAGGACCATGTTCATGTACCACCCTTAATACTTATACAATAAATATTCTAAAAATTGGCTCACTTTTTCACTAGAGAAAGTTTACGTAAGTCTCATAAATGGAAAACTAATATCACTAGTCATAAACACTTGGTAACTTTACTTAAAAGTACAAATAACAGAAATAAAAGAAATGCCATTAAAGTCTAGCTAACTACTGTGGTTTGTTGAAGTCTCCTATTCTAAGGCATCTTCTCTCTTTGTTAATGTAAATATAAAAAATGCCCATATCCTTTTACTCAGCAAATATACTCCTATGAATGTATACAGGAGATTTGTTCACGACTGCACCAAATGACCCATGTACAGGGTTATTTATTGAAGCATTGTTTGACATAGCAAAAGATTAGAATAAAATAAATGCCAATAATAGTGATTAGTAAAAAATTATGGTGCATCCATAGAATAGAATGTAATGCAGCTGTTAAAATTCTGTGGAAGGTTTTATATAAAGTAGATGATGTGAAAAAAGATTCATGTGTAATATACACTCATACACTCAGGTTTTTATATATTTATTTTATGTATAGAATATCTCTGGAAGGGTTTATAAGAAACTAGTGACAGTGGTGGTAGCCTGTGGGGAGAAGAGGGTGGTTAGATGGCTTGGAGTGGAGCAAAGGGAGCCTTACTCTTCACTGTATGTCCTTCTGGACCCTTTCAACCACAGAACAGCAGTTAAGAGCATAGGCTAGCTTGCCTGGGTTTAAATCCTTGCTCTGCTGTTTAACAGCTGTGTGACCTTGAGCAAGTTACTTAATTTCTCTCTCAGTTTTTTAATCTGTAGAATGGGGATATTAATTGTATTTACCTCATAGAATTACAATGAAGGTAAAATAAAAGATGTGAAAAGTATTTAGAACAGTGCCTGGCAGATAGGAAGGCCATATAAACATTTGCAATTATTTTCATTACTGTTTTCTGTGCTTATTTCATCAATTAAAAAAAGAAGTACTTTTGAAAAAGAGCTTTTTCTAGCAAGAATTGACAATTGTGGCTTTCTATACGTGATAATCAGAAAAAATGAAATAGAACCAAAGGAAGAATAAGCTGCTTCACTCTAGCATTCAATGCTATTTAACGTTAGGTCTGAATAGCACCTAAAACCATCTTCGCTTTTTTTTTTAAATCCCCACTTCTAGAAGCTCTGCATAAGGGAACCAATACTGATGAATACCTCATTCTGCGTAGATTTGTCCTTTGCTCCATTTCTGAACACCCGACTGTGAGCATTTTTGTTATTTGCTTTTTTTATTTTGTCAGCTAGCATCCTCCATATTTTCTGGTCCAGTGTTTTTTTACCCTTAAGATCAGAACCCATTGGAAGCTCATGAAATCAATTTAGTGGGTTAAAAAAAAAAAAAGAGGGCCTGCCCCGTGGCCTAGTGGTTAAGTGCGCGCACTCAGATGCTGGTGGCCTGGGTTTGGAACCCCGGGCGCGCACAGATGCACCACTTCTCCGGCCATGCTGAGGCTGTGTCCCACATACAGCAACTAGAAGGATGTGCAACTATGACATACAACTATCTACTGGGGCTTTGGGGAAAAATAAATAAATAAATAAAATTATTAAAAAAAGAGAGAACAGAATATAAAAGAACAGAAAGTATCAGAGAATTTAACTACACAGTAAAGCTAAGTATTGTTATGTGAAACTTTTGCCTCTCACTCCCAAAAAAGTCTGAAATCTGTCACCTGTTTTTGAAAATCCAGAGCAATTCCTCTATCTCCAGATCATTGTGCAAGTCTCAGTGTGTCACACTGAACCAGGAATTCCCTGGAGCTAGTTAGAATCTCCAGTAATTCTGGAATATCTAAGGCCCAGAATAATCTCAGTGGCCTGCGTACCCCAGCAGCCTCAAAAAGTAATGGAGGAACCGGAAGGAGGATCACAATTTATCAAGCACAGGTTTGGGTCTGTGACTGAGAAATATGAAACTAAAGACCCAGAGACTACAGTCATGCACCACATAACAATGTTTGGGTCAATGACGGACCACATATATGATGGTGGTGCCGTAAAATTAGTACCGTATAGCCTAGGTGTGTAGTAGGCTATACCATCCAGGTTTGTGTAAGTACACTCTATGTTGTTCGCCCAACCACAAAATCGCCTAATGATGCATTTCTCATAACGCATCCCCGTCGTTAAGCGATGCATGGCTGTAGTATATACAGTTGATTGGTTAGCTCCAGAAATGAGGATACGCCAAAGAGCCCAGCATGTCCTCCTGTTTTACTATGTTCTCAGATTTAATATGGCAGTCCATGTTATTGTCTTCTGTGGGAAATCAAAATATCAGCCAACGTTAAAATTTCTTATATATTTTGAATACTTAAAAATCTAGATGCATTTAAACATTTCTTTTATTTCTCTGTGTGTTATATTTACTGTTTCCTCTGTGTAAAAAATTGCATTCCTCTCCTTATTGTAAGAAAAATTAGAGAAACTTTAGAGAACAGAGAAAAATATAAAGAAAATAAAATTATGTGATAGATGCCACCGGCAAGATTAGGAAATTTAGAGAACTAAAAAAAGGAAAAGTAAAATTTACCCGTAAGGTCACCACTCAGCAATAAATACTGTTAATTTTTTGTGTATTTCCTTCCAGTTCATGTGTGTGTGCTTGTGCATGTATGTAGATCATTTCCATTTTTTTGCAATTATTAACAGCACTGTGATAAGTAGCCATGTATGCAAATCTTCACCTCTGTATTGGGAAAAAGGAAATGACCAGTGTAAAGGCTCTTTTTGTACCAAATCTCTTTCCAGGAAGCTCGTATCATTTACACACTCATCAATGGTGCCAACAGTGTAGTCTGTTCGAATAGGTTCTCATCAGCACTGGATATTATCAGTTGTTTGAATATTTGCTAATATGATGGCAAAAAAACTTATCTCATTAATCTTTTAGTTTTTGGCGACTAGAAAGGTTGAATTTAAAAGTGTATTTGTTAGCCAATTTTATTTTTCTTGGGATTGTTTGTTCATGTCCTTTGCCCTGGTTCCTATTAGATCATTAATTATTTCTTATTAATTTTTGTATCTTGATTAATAAAGTAAGGCCTTAACCTTTTATCTCTTATATTGGTGGCAAATAACTTTACAGATATTTCTTTTAAGCTTTCAACTTATTTCAATAAGTCTTTAGACAGAAGTTCTAAATTTTTCTCCAGTCAAATTTACTTTTTTGTTGTTCTTTATACTTTTTTCCCAAGGTTTTTATGCTTAGAAATTCCTCTTCCATCCTATGATCAGATAGGTATTTACTTATATCCTTGTTTGGTTTTGGAGAAAAAATTGTTTATTTTAAATATTGAATTGTACACTTCAGTTAGAATTTATTTTGTTTTGTGGGTTTAGGGAAGGATCTAAACTTGATTTCCTGTCACCCCCATAATTAACTTACTGATTTAGCACCATTTGTTGAATAATTCTTCTTCATTGGTTATGATACCAAATTGATCTCTTTTATTCTGTTTACTTGCTCCATCTACTACTATTTTGTCCCTATTGTTTAGATTATTGTAGCCCACTCATTATTTATTTATTTACACTTTTTGTTTTGAAATAAGTTTAGATTTACAGAAGATTTACAAAGGTAATAGAGAGCGTTCCCTGACGTCCTTCACTCAGCTTCCCTTAATATTGACATCTTTCATAACCATGGGACAATTATTAAAACTAAGAAATTAACATCGGCACAACATAATTAACTAAACTTCAGACTTTATTTGGATTTCTCCAGTTTTTCCACTGATCCTCTCTCGCCTTGCTTGTCACAGCTTCTTGGTAAACTTGAGAACCACTTTAACACTTTGTAGAAAACGTTATCGAGATTTTGATGAGAATTTTATTAAACATGTAGATTAATCTGTTAAGACTGACATCTCAATGATACTTAGGTTTCTAATCCAGGACCACAGTATCTATTTCAGTAACTAAGGGCTTCAGAAACAGTCCCCAACCTTGCCATAATGTATTCACTTCCCATTTTTAGTTTCTGTAATTATGTCTTCTTCTTTTATTTTTTTTTTTGTGAGGAAGATCAGTCCTGAGCTAACATCCATGCCAATCCTCCTCTTTTTGCTGAGGAAGACTGGCCCTGGGCTAACATCCATGCCCATCTTCCTCTACTTTATATGGGACGCTGCCACAGCATGGCCTGACAAGCGGTGCATTGATGTACACCCGGGATCCGAACCTGGGCCACCAGCAGCGGAGCACACGCACTTAATCACTATGCCACGGGGCCAGCCCCTCTAAATTATGTCTTCTGATTTTGTCAAATCATCTTTCATGTTTCTCAATAATATTTTGTAGTTCTGTTCATTTTGGAACTGCACGTTTTGTGTTAAAGTTATTTCTGGGTAATTAAAATTTTAGGTAGATAAACTTCTGTGTATTATAATAATTATGCTTTCTCCATTTAGATATTTTTACCTCTCATTTCTTTATTATGTTTTATTGACTTGACTAGAATTTTCAAGATAATAGAAAATAACAGAAATAACAAATAATAGAAAATGGTGGTCTTATAATGCCCTTATTGAACTATCCTTGCACTCTTGGGATATAGGAGGAGAACCAGAGAATGTAATGCTTTTTTAGGTCAAATGAAGAAAGAGTTTCCAGGAGAAAGGAGGGATAGACAATAAGCAATGCTGTTTATAGTTCAAATAAGAAGATGAACTAAAATTATTCTTTGGATTTATCAATGTGGAGGTCAAAGGTAAATTTTGGCAGAGTGATTGGGGCAATGGCCTGATTGGAATGTTCTAAGAGAAAATGAGAGGAGAGAACTTGGAGATACCAAGTATAGAGAAGCATTTCCAGGAGTTTTGTTTAAAGGGACAAGAGAAATAGAGTTGTAGCAAGAGAAGAATGTGAGGACAAACAGATTATATTTTTTAGAGTGGGAGAAAATATGAAGATGGGAGATAAAATAGCAAGTTTGTATGCAGATAGAAATAAATAAGTAGAAAAAAAATTGATGCAGGAAAGAGAGAGAAGAATTGCTGGAGAAATATCGTCTTGAGGGGAGTGAGTGCAGTATACACATGTAGGGGTTGGGTATTGATAGGAGTTGGACAGTTCATCTGGGGAAGGCAGAGTTTATGGACTCAGAAGTCAGTAAGTGAGTAAATGTGGTAGGAGCAGTTCCTGGGAGTGCTCTTCTGATTCTATCTTTTCATTCAGCTAAGAATGAGGACAGGGCAGGAGGTGGTATAATTTGAAGAGAGACCAGAAGGCATGAAGTAGTTGGCTAGGAAAGCAGGAGAGTGGATGAACTATGGGCATGAGACATTATTAGTGGACTCCATGAAGGGCTCCCTAGAGTTAGTGGGAAGGAATTTAAATTGGGCTTAGTCAGTCTGGTTGAGTGATTTTCTCCATCAACTTTCAGGTGAACAAGACAGTTGCAGTCTCAGTGCGTTTAATCAAGGTTGGGGAATTGTCAGGCAATAAAATAAAACAAAAGGACAAAGGAGTGATTATAGAAGTTGGCAATGTAATTTCAGGTAAGTAAGGAGAGAAGTGAGAACATGAGGGTGTTGAGAGTGAGAATGGTAGTTGATCAACTGATCAAAGGATCACCTATGTCTTTGATTTTCGTTCTGTTTGGAATATACGTTGAATATGAGAGCAAGCAAAGTTCTCACGCCACCACTTAGAAAGAATATCAGTCACATAGTAAAGGACTTCTGTCCAGTTCTCTATTTGATGGGGACTTGGATGTATGAACCAGGCTCAGGCAATGTAGTTCCCAATTTTAACATCCCAACCTGTAGAACTAATAGCTCACAAGGGAAATAAATCTGTAAATTCATTCCTAAATGATAAATTATTTAAAAAAGATTTCAGAATAATTTATTAGGAAGCAATTCTCAGACATGGTCAAGAAATGGTACAGACATTTTAGCTGTCCAAGATAAAAGTGAGACTTTGAATGAAGAAAGTCAGAAACAAAAATAGATGTAGAAAATTAGAGGGAAAAGAAAAATTAGATTGTGGAAAATAAGAAATAGAGGTAAGTATACCATATATATTTGTATTTGGATCTTTATCTCCTTGTGTTAGGTAGGTAAGAAGAGGTTGACCAAGGTATGTGCAGGGGTGGAGAAAGCATCAGTCAGGGCAAACAGACTGGGCAGAAAATATATTTTACAGGGGAGTTTTTAAGAACTCAGGCAGGCTACCTTCTTACTCAATTAGATTTACCCCTGGGAATGATGGAGGTAACAAAGTGAAAAAGGGGGCAAGTTTCAACAGGATGTCACCCCATATATCTCTGTCTATCTCATAATCTCACAAAAAGAGAGTTGGTGTTTGGGAGCTAGCCAGAAGATGGAATTATATATTTTTTCTTTAGCTTCCTAACTTCACCAGTTTTCTTGGAATTTTAATTAAGATTCCAGACATCCAGCTATAATTTTCAGACAGCTTTTGTTAACAATATCAATCTATATGTTTGTCTTAGTGTAATCAAGCCCATTTCTTTTAAAGTAATGCCTGTTTATTCCCAGTGCTTATGTTCTGTAAAACGCAGACATGATCAATAATTATGGTAAAATACTTTAATTTTGAATGTCACTGGCTCCAATGAATACCAGAAAAGTTATCTAATTGTTTAATTACTTCCAAGGAGTTCCCACCACCCTGCCTTCCCTAGTATTTTTATTTTGTTGAACTTTCTAGAATGCATGGAAAACATCCTCCTAGTTATTTCTTTAAGTCTCGATCTGGTAATTTTTTGATATTGTATATGGAATCTAATTAGCAAACTGTATATTATTTTATGGCTTTTACATTGAACTTTTATTTCTTAACATAGTTTTTTTTTGGTAATTTTAAGTAGAAAATTATTAAAAAATACTCTCAATTATCTATACATGCTTAAACATTGTAAGGGGAAATTTGATGTATAAAACAAAACTGATGGCATATTTTTCCAGGGAAAGTTGTGCATCTTCTATATTTTAGAATCTGAAATATAGATCAGGCAAAAATAATGGGAAATTATGCTTAAACAATGAAAAATTACACTTAAAATATAGATGCATTTTTCTAGGTGTGATTGATTGAAATTTTAGGTAAAGGCCAAATGCTCTTTAAAAAAAAAATTCCCCACAAAGGGTTTTATAATATGCTTATTTTAAGTCTTATTCAACTGTCTTCAACACAAGAAGAAAAACATAGATCAAGCTATATTCAATCATATGACACTGCTGTAGCAACAAATACAATTCTAGGAAAGTGACAATAGACAAATGGTTGTCACACAGTTCTAGAAGAAATATGTAGGCAGGCAAGTTATGGACAGAATTCAAAAATACGCTGGATATTTCTGGGCAATCACATCGCCACATATTGCTGAGTCAAATACATTTCCTAGTATACTTTTACTTTCTGTTTATTCCTCTCTCTTCAACTTATGAAATCATTAGAATGAGGTGAAAATCCTATAAAAAGATCAATCAGGCAAGAGAAAGAAAGAAAAGGGATCCAAATTGGAAAGGAAGAAGTGAAACTGTCACTATTTGCAGATGACATGGTATTATATACAGAAAACCTTAAAGACTCCATCAGAAATAGTTAGAATGAATAAATGAATTCAGTAAAGTTGCAGGATACAAATCAATACACAAAAATCTGTTGCATTTCTATACATTAATAATGAACTACCAGAGAGAGAAGTTAAGAAAACAATTACATTTATAATTGCATCAAAATGAATAAAATAGCTAGGAATAAATTTAACCAAGGAGGTGAAAGACCTGTATATTGAAAACCATAAGATGATACCAAAACCAGACAAGGACAACACAAAAAAAGAAAATTACAGGCCAATATCACTGATGAACTTCGATGCAAAAATCCTCAACAAAATACTAGCAAATTGCATACAATAATGAAAGAAATTGAAGACAGCAATAAATGGAAAGATATTTCATGCTCATGGATTGGAAGAATTAATATTGTGAAACTGTCCATACTACCCAAGGCGATCTACAGATTCAGTGCAATCTTTATCAAAACTCCAACTGCATTTTTCACAGAAGTAGAACAAACAGTTCTAAAATTTGTATGGAACCATAAAAGACCCTGAATAACCAAAGCAATCCTGAGAAAGAAGAACAAAGCTGGAGACATCACACTCTCTGATTTCAAACTATATTTCAAAGCTATAGTAATTAAAACCGTGTGGTATTGGCATAGAAACAGACACATAGATCAATGGAACAGAATAGAGAGGCCAGAAAGAAACCCATGCATATATGGTCAATGAATTTATGACAAAGGAGCCAAGAATATACCTGGGGAAAGGACAGTCACTCCAAAAAATGGTGTTGGGAAAATTGGACAGCCACAGGCAAAAGAATGAAACTGGACACTCTCTTACACCCTACACAAAAATTAACTCTAAGTGGATTAAAGTCTTGAATGTAAGACCTGAAGTCATAAAACTCCTAGAAGAAAACATAGGCAGTAAGCTCCTTGACATAGGTGTTGGTGGTGATTTTTTGAATCTGACACCAAAAGCAAAAACAACAAAAGCAAAAATAAACAGATGGGACTACATCAAACTCAACAGCTTTGGCATAGCAACAGAAGCCATCAACAGAATGAAAAGACAACCTACTGAATGGGAGAAAATATTTTCAAATCATATATCTGATAAGGGGCTAATATCCAAAATATATGAAGAACTCACACAAATCAATAACAAAAAAACTCCCCCAAACCAAAAAAAACCCCCAAACAATCCAATTACAAAATGAGCAGAAGATCTGAATAGAAATTTTTCCAAAGACGACATACAGATGGCCAACAGGTATACGAGAAAATGCTCAAAATTAGGTGAATTGTTTTGTTTTAGTTTAGATAAATTGAACAAAAAGATTTAAAAAAGACTATCTATTGTGTGTGTTTTCATTTAACATTATATCATAAGCTTTTTATGACATCATGGAAAATTCTTCAGAAACAAGATTTTTTTTTTTTTGGAAGTTGCAGTATCGTATTTATTTATTTATTTATTTATTTATTATTATTTTTTTTGTTTATTGCAGTAACATTGGTTTCTAACATTGTATAAATTTCAGGGGTACATCGTTATACTTCTATTTCTGCATAGATTACATCATGTTCACCACTCAAATACCAATTACAAACCATCACCACACACGTGTGCCAAATTATCCCTTTCACCCTCCTCCCTCCCCCCTTCCACTCTGGTAACCACCAATCCAATCTCTGTCTCTATGTGTTTGTTTATTGTTGTTATTTTCTACTACTTAATGAAGGAAATCATATGGTATTTGACCTTCTCCCTCTGACTTATTTCACTTTGCATAATACCCTCAATGTCCATCCATGTTGTCACAAATGGCTGGATTTCATCGTTTCTTATAGCTGAGTAGTATTCCAGTGTGTATATATACCACATCTTCTTTATCCATTCATCCCTTGATGGGCACTTAGGTTGCTTCCAAGTCTTGGCTATTGTGAATAACGCTGCAATGAACACAGGGGTGCAGGTATCTTTACGCATTGGTGTTTTCAAGAGAAACAAGATTTTTTAAAAACATTATTTTTAAGTGGCTGCAGAATATTCTGTTTTGCAGATATACCTACCTTCAGGCAGTTTATAATTTTCTAACAAACATCCTAATTCGATAATCTTTGACCACTTCTCTGAATCTTACTTATGATAGAATTCTAAAAGTGAGATTATTGGTCAAAAGGCTATGAAAAACTTAGATTCTAGACACTGCTTTAAAACTTTAAAAAGGGCACTGTTCAGTTTGAATCAGGTAAGCTATCTGATTCCATTAGATAATTCCTATTGGGAGAATAACATTTTTTAAAGATTAGATGATGGTATAGCTGTCAATTATTCACATATCTATAAAACAGAGTAATTGCTTGTGCTCCTGTGATGTCATGGAATACCTTCATTTTTCTCCTAGTTGATGTGTATGATCTACCTAATTGGGTCTTCTTATCATAGAAGATCTAAAATATACCTTTGTGATATTATCAGCATGTAGATGGTATTTGAAGCCATATATTTTTTATATAGAAGAGATGATCTAGAAAGAGTGTGTAGTGTGAAAAGAGAGAATTGAAGATAGAACTTTGGAGAATAACAACAGTTAAGAGTCAGGCATCTAAAGAAGACCTTGTCCTGGAGACCAGAATGGCATAGCTAACTGGGTGGGAAACAACCAGGGAGTGGAGGATCACAGAATCCAGGAAAAGAGAACATTTCAATTGTGATGGAGAAATCAGGGATGTCAAATGTATCAAAGAGGTCCAGCAAGATAAGAATGGAAAGGTACTATGTTTATCAACACAATTGTTCTATTACTTTTGTGAGACTAGAGTCAGTAGAGAAGTCTTGGGCAGAATAAATTATGCAAGATAAATGGCAGAAGGGGAACTGGTGGGAGATGCACTGTGGAAACCATGGATAGAGAAAAATTTTTCAAAAGACATGACTTGAAAGGAAGGAAAAGGAAAGAAATGACAGGTGAGGTCAAAAATAGAGTTTTCCTTTTGTCTGAGAACTACTTCAGCCTATTTAAACAGGAAAGAATCTATAGAATGGGAATGGTTGAGGACATAGGAAAAGGGAGTGCAGACAACTGAGGAATGGAGATGTCTGAGGAAGCCAGAGAGTGGTATCAGATTTACCCCGGAGACAAGCAAAGATACCTCTTTCACTCTGACAGGAAGAAAGAAACCAAGTTGGCTATATCTTTCAAATTGAGGAGGGAGAAAACGTTTGAGTAATTCCTGAGTGATGATTCCTCTTTTTTCTGTGATGGAGGAGATGATGCCATGGCCTAAGATTAAGGAGAAAGGTGGAGGATGAGGAGCTTGCAGTGAGTGGAGGTGTTTCAAAAGAGCCACACTAGGGAATAGGGTAAAGAACTGTCTACGAACACAAAGGATTGTGGATAGAGCTGAAAACTCATTTATCCTGGAAACGGTGAATTTATAGCGACACCAATCTATGAAAAATGAGCTAGCTAAGTGTGCTGTGAGGGCTGGAACCTCAACTGTGTTGTTCACCACTACACTTCCCAAATCTACCAGAGAACCTGGCACATAATAGATACTCTGTAAGTATTTTGTAATTTTCTCTGAAAATACTCAACAGCCTGATATAGGAGATGAGACAGCAGAATATTGGCATGATCTAGAGGGTTTCTTTTTTTCCCTAAATCTGAGTGTTTTGTATTTTTGGATGCACTAGAATGTATTTCTAAAGGTGGTTGTAGAAACCAATGTATTTTAAATCTCTGTTTGATTCTTATATATAAAAAAAGAAAAGAACCACCCGTCTGAATCAGACACTGGATAATCACAGTGTACATTGGGAGAGGGAAGGCAGGGACTAACTAAATAGACCTAGTAGAAAGAGCATAATCTAAAGATTTGAACATGAAATTATGGCTCTGGATCAGTCTTTCTAGGGAATGGTCTCATGAAAAATATACCCAAAGTTATGTTCCAAATTGTGGGATTGAACTTCGGAGGAGAGATCTTGAAAGATATGAAAAGGATTCTCTAAAATCTAAATAGAATTCCAGGGTGAATGGTATCAATTCAGGGCAGGACAGAAATACTCTGAGCTTCAAGTATAAGAGTGATCCGGATGGTACCTCGGGACAGTCAAACACCAGGTATCAGAAACTCAGATGTGGATTATAATCCAGTTTCTGAGGGATTGGGGCATAAAGCAGGGACACTGGATAAATATGGGGCACCTAGAAAATTGAGATTCTTATATTCATCCATTCACGTGACAAATATTTATTGAAAAATGTGTAAGGCACTGTGCAAGGCCAGGCAGGAAGGTAGGCACTGGGGACTAAGACCACAACAGAGTGATTGAAGAATTGTGGTATAAAGTTTAGAAGTGGTTCAGCAGCAAGAATGATCTAGAAATCATTCACTGTCGGGTGGGCTGAACCCTCAAGTAGGATTTACACACATCAGCTCAGTTGCTGAGGTTATACAGTGCTAAGCAAGGCAGTACAGAAAGTTATTTCTTTTTAATTGCTTTGGAAGATGGTGGTTTAAGGTGGTCAAGGCTGTTGAGAAGACCAAGGAAACAAGCTTTCTCAAAGATCTCTGTTGCTGTGGACCCAAGACACAAAGTAGTTTCTGGTTACATCTTACAGATAAAGTTCTAACCTGTTAAGAAAGAAAGTATTTTTAAAAAAGATTTAAGTCACTCTAAGAGGCAAGAGCAGCCTTCTACATAGATGACTGCCAAAACTTTGTCAATTTATGGGAAAAGGAAGATCTGCCCCCATGGAGTCTGCCAAATATTATTTACAAATTTCTTTATGATGGGTGTAGATGCTTGAAATTCCACCATGACTCTTCATTAGGGTAGCTGGGAACATATGGGACTTGGGTGTGAATCGGTTCATTAGGATCTTTAACATTTTGATCAGTGAGGAGAGGGTGGGGGGTTGCTTTAAAAGAATGAATCTTTGAGAGAGGGAGGGGAAATGTTACTAATGGTTGACTAAGACAACCAAAGAGGAAGAATGTACAGAATGCCCCCAAATTATCTTTTTTTTTTTAATTAAAAAAATTTTTTTTTGTGGAAGATCAGCCCTGAGCTAACATCCATGCTAATCCTCCTCTTTTTGCTGAGGAAGACCGGTTCTGAGCTAACATCTATTGCCAATCCTCCCCCACAGAGCCCCAGTAGATAGTTGTATGTCATAGTTGCATAACCTTCTAGTTGCTGTATGTGGGATGCGGCCTCAGCATGGCTGGAGAAGCGGTGCGTCAGTGTGCGCCCGGGATCCAAACCCGGGCTGCCAGTAGCAGAGCGTGCGCACTTAACTGCTAAGCCATGCGACCGGCCCCCAAATCATCTTTGATTCTTTTAAAAACCCTACCTTCCAATAGAGACAGAATCAAAATTCTTGAGTGGACTCCTGTCATCCTATGCTCTTTGAAATGATAACAATTTTTCCATTATGCCAATGGTGTTCTTGCTCTGGCTAACCTGCTGAAAAGATATTTTGTTGCACATAGGGCCCAATAAAATTATTGATTTCTACAATGTTTGTAGGGTGAAGCTCAATTCAGTGAATAAATTAATAAAATGAATAAATGATACATGAGTTGAAACATAATAAATTAATAAAACCTCAATGTAAAAAAAAAAAAAAAAACCTCAATGTAATATATGTAATATGCCTTTTAATATGTTCAGGAGGGAATGTTTCAGCTGTTAAATGGATTGCAGTTAAATGAATTAAAAAACAAAATAAATTTTAAAATGTTCCATTATTCATTAAAGTACTTTAGTGCCTCATTAATCTATTTTAGATCACTCAGGCCCATAAGTGCCTATTGTCAAAAGCTGATAGTGTGAGGAATTGCTTTTCATACCCTTGAGTCAACTGAAAGCAGTAATACTTCTTAGGTGTTAAGGTCAAGTCTATAGGGCATAAAGTGTCTTTACTGCTTGAATCTTTTAAAAGGAATATTTGAAGGAGTTATTTTCATGTTTAGAGGTAATCACACTTTAAAATTTCTTGTTCTTTAAAAAAATTTAAAAGTGACGTGGAAGAAACTTCTCAATTTTAAACAACTGCATTTCCCCCCTCATCCAAAGAAAGCCCTGTTAAAAGTGAGACACAGCAATGGGCCAACCTGCAAGATTTCCTGAATTAAAACTCAGTTGCAACTTCCATTTTCTTTTGAGCAATGTCACAGTCTCTGAGAGATAAGTTATGTGTCCTTGAAACTATGGGAAATTTAAGATAAGATAAACGTTTTTAAATGACTTTACAGGCAGATTTACACTTTTAAGTTTACAAACATGGATGGTCAAGAGAGCACTGGATGCTACTTCTGTTCTTTGTGACCTTGGGTAAGCCTCAGTCCCTCCAAATTTGGTTTATACTATGAGGTGAATAGTAGTGAGGATGGCAGACTAAATGACAATGGCATTCCTTTCTAGAACTAATGATCTTTGGTTCCTTTATAAGAAATGTAGAATAAGCAAAATCATAGAGCATAAAATTTTAACCCCCTGGGCACTAAAACAGTCATGAGAAAACAAAACAAAACTAAGAGGTGTGTATCAGAATGTCTTTGGGTGAATGGATTGGAGATGTGTAAAGATGGTAACTCTTCTTTTGTCATCCATAATTAATTAGGAACATCTGATTTTACTGTGAGATGCTAACCCAATCCTGAACATTCTTCAGAACAAGCCATTCTACTGAGACTCAGCTCTGATTTAACAAGAGTTGGAAATCCAAACAGTGGGAAAATCCATACCATCTGGGGTTCCATTTGTGCAGTGTAACCTCAGAAGATGCAGTGGAAATCCTGATCCTCTTTTAGTTACTGCCCCCGCCCCACCCTCCCACCCCTGACAATCCATCACAATCTTGGGGTTTTGCCAGATCTATCAGGAAAATACCCTTTCATCTAGGGATAAAAACTCTTAGGACCAACTAATCTTCAAACTACTAGTGAATGGTCATTTTTCCTGCCACTTGGAAATAGTCTGCCAGAAAAAAAAAAAGCCATATTAGAGGAGAAATGGTGAGAGAGGCAGAGCCTTGAAGACACCAGTCAATCCCCTGGGTCAAGCCATGCCTGAACTCATAGATTTTTATTTACGTGAGCAAATAAATTCCCTTTTCAGCATTAGCTAGATTTAATTGTTTTCTGTCATTTGCTCCCAAAAGAGCTATTATTAAAAAAGAAAGTAATATAGAGTACTAGCCATTTTATCTATCAATATTAATTACTATGTTTCTTCCATCCTAAGATACCAATGATTGGAATATGTATTATTTATTTAATAATATTTAAGAGGGAGAAAAAATGCTGCTATATTAAATATATAGATCAATGTTTAGATAAATCCATAATTCAGAAATATTAAATGCAAAAAATATACCTCAGAATGAGGAAATATGGAAATTTAAACACTTTATTTTTTCTTAATTATAATAGTTGAAATTATTCTTTTGATTAAATGAGAAGTTTGAAGGGAGATTGGGAGAGTAGAGAGAAAAAGCACAGTAGAATTTTGGAACAGGAACTCTTTTGGGTGAAATGAGATCTCATGGAGGGAGACTGGAGTGAAGGACCTTGGACAATTAGAAAGCATAATGATGACATGGGGTAATAGTACTTAGTTACAAGAGGCAAACTAAGAGTAAGATAATAGTACTATATGCATTGTGCTGTGTACAGAAGATATAACGGTCACCATGGCATTTGTGGTTCCTGCCCTCACTGGGCTTAATCCAGTAGGCCAGGCTAGTGGATTCATCGCTATTCCTAGTAGTCACTTGCATCTTCTTCCTCAGATCCTGGCTTCCAGGCTCTTTCTGCTGAATCTTCTCCTCCCCCTAGGGAGACCTATTGACAAGACCCAAGTCATCCCATGCTGGCTCTCTCCAGAGAAATCTCTTCACCAATCTCTCCAAAATCTACCATCTAGCCTCTTTTTATAGCTTTGATCTTTCCAAGGGATCTATGAGTTATTAAACAGGCTTTCTTTGTTCTCTTATAAAGTCTGTATATGAAGGTGGGTTTGTCTCACTTACTTTGGTATCCTACTGACAAAACCAAGACAGAAAGAGTACCATTTTAGCTTTATTTGTTGAATGCATTACACTTACAATTTATAAGATTTTTATTAAAAATCTCCGTCTTGCAACTATGTGTAGTGATGGATGTTAACTAGACTTACTGTGCTGATCATTTCACGATAGATACAAATATCTAATCATGTTGTATACCTAAAATTAATATAATGTTATATGTCAAAAAAAATCTCCCAAAATATACTTAACAAATCTATAATTAAATACATTTAAAATGACATTGCTTAGTGATGTCTGTAATAAGACTATTATTGACTCTTAAATATCATGTTTCTGTATGATAAACCCATCTTATAATTGCGAATGACGAAAATTTTCTTATGACTTTGTATAACGATCTGCTTTCTTTTATTAGAAAGCACTAATTTTAAAACCACTTGTGTGTTTTCTTTCTTTTTTTCTTTCTCTTATTTTGGATGTAAGAATTTCAGAGCTAAGTTTTGTGATCCATTGCAGTATCTTTTCTTCCATTGGTTTTATTTTTCTAGATTTAACTTTTCCTCTCTCTCTCACCTTACTTGATTCTTATCTTTTACTTTTCTTCAGAGATTCTCTTAAATTTGTGTCTCTTTAAGCCGCTTCAAATTCTTTATTCAAATAGGCTGTTCCTAATGGGTAGAGAGGTTTCTGCTTATCAGACTGTGATTTAGAATACAACTTGGAAGTTAAAATGATGTATTGTGCAATATTGGAAGAAAATTTCAATTCTAATTTGTCTATTTTATCATTAATTAATTCATTTATCCATCCATTCATACTTCTCCCTATTCCCCCAAAGATATAAAGGCGCTCTCAGGAAATACACATAATGAAGAAGCGTAGTGTTTCCCAAGCCATATTCTGAGATATTAATAGATATCGTGACAAAACTGCTCCATGTTCAAATTTGTTGGAATTTTGGTTAAATGAACTTCAATGAGTTTCTTTAAAATTCAATACAAAGTCACTCTTGGGGACGGCATGTAGCTACAGCTTTCGTGCAACATTTTCCAAACACATTTTAAAAGGAATCTCTTTTTTTTTTTCCATAAAACATCTACTAACATATATAAGAACTAGTATTCTAGGAAACCCAGTTGGAGAGATGCTTAATTAGTTAACTATAAATAAAATCAATAGCAGGAAAAACCGAAATAGAGTAAATTATACCAGAAGCAAAAAAAAAAAAACAAAAAAACCCACTCCAGTCTCACATGATTAAGCTATAAATTTGTTTTTGACCTTCATGGAGGTCAAAGCAAAAGAGAAACCCGGTTCACTACATAAGTCTCACTGTATGGGAAGAAGAAAGAATACATCATTTCCTTGGGGGCAGACACACTGCCAGTGGATTATGACAAATGTGTTTCAGTTGGATCATAGGAGGTCTTTGGGTCTTTTTTTTGTAGCTTCCCTAATGTCAACCTTTGCGTAGGTGACAGGAGAATAAGGTGGGTGGGTTGTGTCGGAACCAGTGGTCTGGTAGTCAGGCAGTTTCGTCAGTGATCAGAGGAGAGGTCTAGTGAAGCCAGCTCAAGTGTGAAGCAGCAGAGAGAGGCAGAGTGTGAACATCAGAAAGATACAGAGACATCGCTGGACAATTTCATATAACCACACACCACTTCCCACGCCTTAAAGTTCAGTTTGAAGATCAACTCATGTGAATTGGAAACAAATATTCTCTCTCTATCCATCCACCCATCCATTCATCTGTCTTCTATTTATCTATCCATCTATTTAAGGGGATGTTGTAGTATATGTCTTTTAAGGCATTTTAATTTTTGAAAGTTAAGGTGGGATATTTTTTCATATGCAGTTTTATGTTATATGTGTTTCATCTATAAAGTAACCCTGAGATAGAACTCTTGATCCAATCACTAAGTTGACAGAATTCTTCATTTGTCTAGGATGTGGGAGTTAGACCATCTTCTCACGGAAAAGGTAGCCTTCAAAAAAAGTCAGTTTATGAAACCTGTCAACTTTCTAAATACCAGGTTGACCAACCCAAATTTTTTCCAACAGGCAGAACTTGATCACTAGTTCAGTAGTTTATTGATGGTACTGTAGAAGGATAATTATGTGCTATATTTCTTTATGTCACAAAGAAAAATAATTTCGTATTTATCATTCTTTATGAATTACAACACAGAGGCTCAAATTAAAACCTCAGAAGTCAGAATAGATTTTCAACATTAGGAAATATTAGATTCTTTTTTTTTTTTTTGGTGAGGAATATTGGCCCTGAGCTAACATCTGTTGCCAGGCTTCCTCTTTTTGCTTGAGGAAGATGGTCCCTGAGCTAACATCTGTGCCAATATTCCTCTATTTTATATGTGGGAGGCTGCCACGGAATGGCTTGATGAGTGGTGCATAGGTCCGCACCTGGGATCCGAAACTGCAAACCTTGGGCCGCTGAAGCGGAGCATGTGAACTTAACCACTACGCCACTGGGCTGGCCCCAAGAAATATTAGATTTTGATGGGTGTGAGCCCAGCTACATCATCTACTTATAATAGTTGTGTGAACTTACGCAATTGCTTGGATCTCTCAGAACCTCAGTTTCCTTATCTGTAAATTGGGAAAATGTTAGTACACACCTTACAAGGTTGGTGAGGAATACATAAAACAATACAAGTAAATTCTTGGAGGCTGTCACATAAAAATTACTCAGTAATTTTCAGATATTATTATGATGATCAGGTATTTGATGATGAAGCATAGACTCATTTACTGTAGCACTGTTTTCAAGATTGGATAAACAGCAGACCACTCATTGGTAGCCCAATGGGGAAAACAAGATCAACTGTCCCTTTGCTTTTATTATTGTTTTAAAAGAACAGCTGATTACTGTGAAATGCCGGAGATAGATCTATATTAAAACAGCTTACTTTCGAAGGACTCTCTTTCCCTAAACCTGACAACTCCAGAGGATAGTGGCATTCAGTACTAAATTCTGAAGTTCAAACTGTTTCCTTTATTTATTTAATGAAGATTTGGGGTTTTTCAGAAATTACAGTTTCATTGTTCCTGTGTCAACTTCCATTAAGAATATGTTCTTCTAATCTTAACAGCTGCCTTTAGAATTCATCATCATTTTAGGATTTGGGAGAGTATTTATTAATTGGATTGAAGGAAAGGTGGGAGTTTTAATGTAGTAGGTGGGAAACATTAGAAATGGAGGAGACAATGAGAAAGAAAGGAAACAGTGTTATGACATCAATGCATTTTTCTGTGAGTATTTATCAAGAACGTAGTTGTCATTTAGAATAATCTTACTATATTTATGTGTTTTCTTGTAGGTAAGACGGTAAATTTCTCTACCATAGAGTCATTCATGGTAGAATGAAGTTCCTCAAGAAGAGTTCAAATTAAAAAAAATTTATTAGAGGGGCTGGCCCTGTGGCTTAGCGGTTAAGTGCTCGTGCTCTGCTACTGGCGGCCCGGGTTCGGATCCCGGGTGCGCACCGAGGCACCGCTTGTCTGGCCATGCTGAGGTCGCGTCCCACATATGGCAACTAGAAGGATGTGTAACTTTGACATACACTTCTCTACTGGGGCTTTGTGGAGAAAAAGGAGGAGGACTGGCAATACATGTTAGCTCAGGGCTGGTCTTCCTCAGCAAAAAGATGAGGATTGGCATGGACGTTAGCTCAGGGCTGATCTTCCTCACACACACACACACACAAAAATTTATTAGAGCAATTATTTTCATTGCTGATGGCTTGGAAATGGAAAAAAAATCAATGAATTCATCTTATATTGAGAAGAGTTTCCAAAACAAAAACGTAACACTTGAAGATTGTTTATCCAGAACATGAAGACTCTGACCTGCTCTAGGTTGATAGTGTTTCTGGAGTTCAGAGGGCATAAATTCTATAAGGCACAATTACTGACAAAAGACATTTCAGCATATTGTATATGTGACTGTGTTTGCACCAACATCAGCCCCATCTATGCCAAGTGGTCCTTCAGCATCCCAGGAAGAGATGCTACACTATAGTTTCTAGTTACTTCAAAGTTTTTTGAAATGTCCCACGAAATGATTAATAACTCTCATTAATTGATGTGGCTACTTACTGACAATTTCTAAACTAAAAGCCTAGTAAAAATAAAAAATTCCAGCAAAGTGAAAAAAAAAATTCTATGTAAAACCACGGCAGTAATTGTATTGATTATGAGTAAATATTGTGCATATATGTTCACAATAGGGCAATTCACAGCTACTTGTTCTGTAGAATTTTATTAAAAGCAATAATTAATCAACCTTTATTTAGTGTTAGCATTTCATTAAGAGCAGGGATGGTTAATGCTATTGTTTCATATAGATCCAGACATATAAGTCAGTGAGAGCCTAATTTACCTGACTTCATTGATCTTTCCTTTCTTTTAAAATTTTCAAATGGAATCTCAAGTGAATAAATTAGTAAATTTATCATTTTCTCTATAATATTGTCATAAGGACAGTTTGATAAAATAGCTCATTATAGTCAATGATGTGAAATATGAGTTCCATCAGCATATTTTCATCAAATGCAGCTATGGAAATTAGTTTGCTATTATCAAGCACTGTGGAATGCAAAAATAAAATTAAACATGCTATTAAACTGGTTAAATTTTGGGATTGACCCAAGTGAATTAAAAAAGAAAACTTGTAGTGACAAAAGAAAATAAAAAAAATCATCAAAAATTAATTGACAATTGATAATGTTAGTCGTGTAATGACTATGTTTGAAATAAATTGTCATCGCCTTCAAAGGTAGTCTTCAGGTTTACTTTGTTTTATGCAGCCATAGTGCTAAAATGTGACTTTTAAGTCTTCTTTTTGTAAAGCAAATCAAATCTTATATACACTAAGACTGCTTGTTATTTATAACTATTGTTTATGTGAATTAAGCAATTGGCAGTACCTATTGTATCTGTATTTTGAAACTTCATTTTGCTTAAAATGGGACATTTAAGAAGAAAGAAGAAGTAATGGAGAAGAATTCTCAATTTTGACTGGTATATGATTGGTTTATGGTGAATATACATACATCCATTATGACTGATAAGTGCTGATATTAGAACATTTCACTGCTATAAATACCTATATTAGTTGGCTATTGTTACAAAAGTAGTGCATAGTCAATCACCACAAAACATGTGGCATATACCAATAAGTATTTATTTAGCTCATGCACCTGTGGTAGATGGGGTTGGGTGTTCTTGGCTGGGGTAGCTGACTGGTTGAGTCAGCTCCATGAATTTCTAATTTTCCTTCTGGATTCAATCTCTTATAGAAAATCAGTATATTCTCCTTATAGCAATGATAGATACACAGGAGAACAAGTGAAAATGTGGGAGGCCTCTTAAGGTCTAAGTTCAGAACTGGCACACAATCTTTTCCGTAATATTGGTCAACGTAAGTCATGCACAAACCCAGAGCCAAAAGGTAGGAAAATATACTTTGCTATTTGAATGGGGAAAACTGCAAAATCACATGGTAAAGAGCATGGATACATGGAGGGTTCAAGAATTGGGGCTGGGGATGAGATTTACCATAAGATCAATTCCATTAAGATAATAGCGAATCTTGAAACACATTGAATCAAGCCATGATGAAGACATAGAAGATAAAAGGAGATAAAAATTTGGTATGACTGTCAGGTTTTTTCACACACTCGTGTGGAGGGGTGCCCGACTAACCCATTGTAATTTAAATTCCTAGTGTAACATAACTACAAATGAATCAATGGTAGACATTAGAAAATAAAATGCTTCCTATAATATTTTGTGGAAAGTTAGAATATTTAGGTAGGCTTACAAATAAAAACTTATATATGTTCTTTTTTTTTTTTTTTTTTTGTGAGGAGATCAGCCCTGTGCTAACATCTGGCAATCCTCCTCTTTTTTTGCTGAGGAAGACTGGCCCTGGGCTAACATCCATGCCCATCTTCCTCCACTTTATATGGGATGCCACCACAGCATGGCTTGCCAAGTGGTGTGTCAGCACGTGCTCAGGATCTGAACTGGCAAACCCCAGGCCGCCGCAGCGGAGTGCGTGCACTTAACCACCTGTGCCACCGGGCTGGCCCTGTATGTTCTTTTGATTATACCAAAAGGAAACTCACATACTATTAATTTGATTTAATATACCAGTTTAAAGGTTTCAACAAAAATGTTTTATTTCCTTTGACCCTATTTTTTTTCTTGACTTTGTAACTGAACTATAAAAGTCAAAGTACATAAAATATCATAGCTCCTCTAACCCAGCCCAAATGTACACTCTGACAGAGGAACTCGAGCAAATTCTGTTTTGAAGTAGGTAGAGAATAAAACATAAATAAAAGTGAAAATGAAAACTTTTATAAAAATACTTTGTTATTTAGTGAGTAGAAAATCTGAAATCTCAAAGATCTAGAATCGTCATATTTGAAAATTAAAAAAAGAGATTTCTCTGTTTATTCAATGTAAAAGCTAAAAAAAAGTAGTGAGAAGAGAACAGAAAAATAAATCAGAAGAGGGAAAGACAGTAGAGGAATTAAGAGATGAAGAAGCCAAAGGATGGCAAATTCAGAGTAAATATCAGAAGAGTCCTGAGAGTTACAGAGATTCAGGGATTATGTGCTGAAGTTTTCTGATGGCAGCTAAAGGGAAGTTAGCGTTAAGATGTCAGAAAGTAGAAAAGCCAAAATATAATTTAGATTTTAGTATTTGACAATGGTAATGTGTCATTATAAAACCACTTCAGCTATAGGATGGCTCAGAAGACTGGAATAGGGAATATTTTATGAACAGGTAAGCAAAGCATCATTGGACACCTTTGTTTTTAGGTGGGGTTATTCTGAAGACACATAAGCTTATACAGTTGGACTCTGAGGAGGCTTTTTGTTTGAAGTAGAGTAACAAAGTAAGTCACAACAAAATAGAAGAATGTAGCCTATGTAATAGTGGAAGGTTGAACATATACAAGCAACAGAGTGATTGTCATATTTCAATTTATATCACAGAATATCATCTATCTTCCTGGCTACACAAAACTCAGAAGTGTAAGAATGTTGTACTGACCTTAAGAGAGAAAATGGAGATCTGAATGTGACTTGAAAAGTAAAAATAAAGGGAAACATTGGCAGATCTACAAAATATTGACTGACCTGTATTATAGAATTAGAAGTCTCCAAAACAGCAGCTAGAAAGATTCTTTGTGAAATTCAAGGCAACTAAAACCATATAGTACAGTGGTTGGTAAGAGCCTGGACTTTGGACCCAAATAGAACTGGGTTTGAATACTGGGTCTGCTATTTCCTACCTAGTATGGGTGACATTAGGCGAGTTATCCACTCTTTGTCTCAGTTCCTTCATCTATAAAATAGGGATAATAGTATCTACTTCATAATTTTGTTGTGAAAATAAAATGAGTATCTAATCAAAGCATGTAGCCTAGTGCTTGGTTATGGAGTGAGGTCTCAACAAATGTTAGCTATTATTATTACTATTTCAAGCATTCAGCTAATACAAAGAGCCTAGGTTTAAAGGTGCACTTCTTGTTCTTAGAGAAAGATCAAAGTGAAAGAACGCTGCATCTGGCTATTGTTAATTAAAAAGTTAAAAAAATTTTTTAGGAATAAAAAAATGCTCATGAATCTGCTGTATGGGCTTTTTCAAAAGAGTAGCTTGGGTTCCAAAGTCTGATGTCACTTGAGAAGTTTACAAATAAATAATGTCAGGAGTTAGTATGTAAGGAAACCATGCAAAGGTTCTATGGGTTTTTCTGTGTTCTTTCCCATGAGAACAACTTAGTCCTTGAATGGTAATCCAGAACAAATAAATGGAGGCTAGTTTAACAATGATTTCCATCTTCACCAGGGCATGTAGGTCTATATAGCATTGACTGTTTTTAATATGGTCTTACCTCTATATGATGAAATCTTTTAGAGATTGGGAAATTTATTTCACCTGGAGCATTTGAAGTCAGGATATATTTAATTGCCTGGAAGGAGTAATATGTTAAAAAAAAATCTTACTGTTTGTATCACTGCTATAAGGGTCTTACTTTTATTGCAAGATGTTGCCATATTTCTCTTGAGGAGACATCTCATAAGAACAGTGATATTTTGAATATTGTCTTGATTATACTTTATTATTTCAATCCACTGGATGCTCCTGTTGTTATTGAGGATGACATATAATTACAAAATAAATAGCATGAGAAATTTTGTCTCTTAGCTAGGCACTTTATAGATCTCAGACTCCCCATAGCACCTCAGAGGCAAATTTAAATGTTTCTTGTGCCTAGATCTCTTAAAAAGTAAAAGCCTTGGGCATCAGGGCAGAGTGAGCTTTCCCGTAAACTCTTCCCCCAATAAGATACAACAAAAGGGTCAATCATAGACCAACAAGGGACATTGGAAAGACCCACACTACCGCACATCTGAGAGTGGATGTGCTGGGGCCCCCAGAGGAAGTGGGGAGAGGTAGGGAGAAATCCCCTCCTCCCCATCAGATTGGCAAGTCAGGTCATGCAGCTCCCAGAGGGGGGGAGGGGTGGCCCTCTGTGGGGAAACCATAGCTTTCAGGTTCTCTCAGCCAGTGGGAAACTCCCACACAGAGGACTCAGCACTGCTGCAGGGGTGCCATCAACATTTGAGCACCCCAGGAGAGCAGATAACAAGGGGTGAGCAAGAAGCCCCTGCCCAGGGACCCAGTGGGCAAAAGAGAGAGCCCCTTCCCCCCTACATGCCCAACACTGCAGCTCAGCCAACCAGTCAGAGCAGCTGGGGTGGAGCACAGGTGGCCCGCAGCGGCAGAGCACAGGTGGCCTGCAGTGGCGGAGCAGCCTGGGCAGAGTGCAGGCAGCCTGTGGCAGTGGAGCAGCCATGGCAGAGCGCAGGATGCTCAGATTACAAAGCCCTTGACCCCCACTCAGTGACGGGAGGTGGAAACTGCAGCCAGATATTTCCAGGATGAGGAAAAGCAAAGCCAAGACAGCAACCATGATGCAAAAGTACATTAAATAACCAGACCAGAAGGAAAATGACAAGCACCCAGAAATCAACCCTGAAGGCACAGAAATTCATAACCTAAATGACAGAGAATTCAAAATAGCTATCACAAAAAAGCTCAATGAAATATAGAAATCACAGATAAACAATTCAACGAGATAAGGAGTTTCTTCACAAAAAAGATTGAAATCATAAAGAAAAACCAATCAGTATTGATGGAGAGGAAAATGTTGGAGCAGATAAAGGAGAATATGAAATCTTTAAAGAACAGAGCTGAAAATATGGAGGAAAGAATTAGCATTATAGAGGATAGGAATATAGATATGGTCCAGATGGAGGAGGAGAGAGAGCTAAGACTAAAAAGAAATGAAGAAAGTCTCCAAGAAATATCCGACTCAATTAGGAAACATAACATAAGAATTATAGATATTCCTGAGGGAGAAGAGAGAGAAAGAGGAACAGAGAGCCTATTCAAGGAAATAATAGCTGAGAACTTCCCAAATCTGGGGAAGGAGCAGGAAATACCAGTAAGTGAAGCCAATAGGTTGCCTAAATATGTGAACTGGCAAAGGCCCACTCCAAGGCATATCGTAGTAAAGATGGCAAAAGTCAATGACAAAGAAACAATATTAATGGCAGCTAGACAAAAACAAAAAATAACATACGAAGGAACTCCTATCAGGCTCTCAGCGGATTTCTCAACAGAAAATTTACAGGCTAGGAGAGACTGGAATGATATATTCAAAATACTGAAAGACAAAAACTTTTAGCCAAGAATACTGTATCCAGCAAAGATATCTTTCAAATATGATGGAGAAATAATAACTTTCCTAGATAAACAAAAGCTAAGGGAGTTCATGGCCACGAGACTCCCAGTGCAAGAAATACTCAAGAAGGCCCTCAGGCCTGAAAAAAGAAGAGAAAGGGAATACAAACCTTGGAGCAAGGAGAAAAATAGGTAGACAAAATAAAAAAAATAATAGATCTTTACCAGAATAGGTTAACAACCACTTAAATACCAAAATCAAAGATCGAAGAAAGGAAATCACCAAAAATAAATGTAACCTCATCACTTTAAACACACACCCACAGTACAAGATAGAATAAGTTGTGACAAGAATAACTTAGAAGGGGAAGAGGGAAGAGATCGTGTGACTTAGTATAAGGAAATAAGAGGCCATCAGATAATGGGCTATCTCATACACAAGATTTTTTATACAAACCTCAAGGTAACCACTAAACAAATAATCAGAACAAAATCACATATGGTACATAAAGAGAAAACTAAAAGAGTCATAAGACAGAACAACCAAACTGAATTGGCAGTCCAAAACACATGGGACAAGAAACAAAGGAAATGCAAAAGAACTGGAAAATAAGTGATACAACAGCAACATTAAGCCCTCATATATCAATAATTTCTCTAAATGTAAATGGATTGAACTCTCCAATCAAAAGACACAGAGTGGCAGGATGGATTAAAAAGCAAGACCCAACAATATGCTGCCTCCAGGAAACACATCTTAGCTCTAAAGACAAGCACAGGCTCAGAGTGAAAGGATGGAAGACAATACTCCAAGCTAATGGCAAACAAAAGAAAGCAGGTCTTGCTGAACTCATATCAAAGTAGACTTCAAGATAAAACAGGTTAAGAGAGACAAAGAGGGGCAATATATAATGATCAAAGGGACACTCCACCAAGAAGATGTATCAATTATAAATATATATGCACCCAACATAGGAGCACCAAAGTACATAAAGCAACTATTAACAAACCTAAAAGGAGATATTAACAACACAATAATAGTAGGGGAACTTAATCCCCACTTACATAAATGGATAGATCATCCAGACAAAATGTCAATAAAGAAACAGTGGACTTAAATGAAAAACTGGACGAGATGGACCTGGTATACATATACAGAGCACTCCATCCAAAAACAGCTGACTACACATGCTTCTCAAGCATGCATGGAACATTCTCAAGGATAGACCATATGTTGGGAAACAAGGCAAGCCTCAATAAATTTAAGAAGATTGAAATCATAACAAGCATCATTTCAGACCATAATGCTGTGAAACTGGAAATCAACCACAAGGATAAAACTGGGAAAGTGACAAAGATGTGGAGACTAAACAACATGCTACTGAACAACCAATGGATCATTGATGAAATTAAAGGAGAAATCAAAAACTATCTGGAAACAAACAAAAATGAAAATACGCCATACCAACTCATATGGGATGCAGCAAAAGCAGTCCTGAGAGGGAAATTCATAGCAATACTAGCCCATCTCAGCAAACAAGAAAAAGCCCAAATAAGCAACCTTAAATTACACCTAACAGAACTAGGAAAAGAAGAACAACCAAAGCCCAAAGTCAGCAGAAGGAGAAAAATAATAAAAATTAGAGCAGAAATAAATGAAATTGAGACCAAAAAAAAGTAGAAAGGATTAATGAAACAAAGAGTTGGTTCTTTGAGAAGATAAACAAAACTGACAAACCCTTAGCAAGACTTACTAAGAAAAAAAGAGAAAAGGCTCAAATAAGTAAGATTAGAAATGAAAGAGGAGAAATTACAATGGATACCAAGGAAATGCAAAGAATTATAAGAGAATACTATGATAAACAATATGCCAACAAATTGGACAATCTAGAAGAAATGGATAAATTCTTAGACTCATACAACCTCCCAAAACTGAACCAAGAAGAAATGGAGAATCTGAATAGACCAATCACAAGTAAAGAGATTGAAATAATAATCAAAAACCTCTCAAAATATAGAAGTCCAGGACCAGATGGCTTCTCCGGTGAATTTTAACAAACATTCAAAGAAGATTTAATACCCATCCTTCTCAAACTATTCCAAAAAATAGAGGAAGATGGAACACTTCCTAAATCATTCTACGAGGCCAACATCACCCTGATACCAAAGCCAGGTAAAGACAATAGAAAAGAGGAAAACTACAGGCCAATATTGCTAATGAACATACATGCAAAAATCCTCAACAAAATATTGGCAAACCAAATACAGCAATACATTAAAAAAATTATACACCATAATCAAGTGGGATTTATACCAGGGACACAGGGATGGTTCAACATCCGCAAATCAATCAATAGGATACACCACATCAACAAAACGAGGAATAATAACCACATGGTCATCTCAATAGATGCAGAGAAGGCATTTGAGAAGATCCAACACCCATTTATGACAAAAACTCTCAACAAAATGGGTATAGAAGGAAATTACCTCAACACAATAAAGGCTATTTATGACAAACCCACAGCCAACATCATACCCAATGGGGAAAGTCTGAAAGCCATTCCTTTGACAACAGGAATGAAACAAGGGTGCCCACTCTCGCCACTCTTATTCAACATAATACTGGAGGTTTTGGCCAGAGCAATTAGGCAAGAAAAAGGAATAAAAGGAATCCAAATAGGCAACGAAGAAGTGAAATTCTCACTATTTGCAGGCGACATGATTTTATATATAGAAAACCCTAAAGAATCCATTGGAAAACTATTAGAAATAATCAACAACTGCAGCAAGGTCACAGGGTACAAAATCAACCTACAAAAAATCAATTTCATTTCTGTATACTAATAATGAACTAACAGAAAGAGAGCTCAAAATGATAATACCATTTATGATTGCATAAAAAAGAATAAAATATCTAGGAATAACACTTACCAAGGAGGTGAAAGACCTAGACCTATACAATGAAAACTACAAGACATTATTGAAAGAAATCGATGATTACATAAAGAAATGGAAAGATAACCCATGCACAGGGATTGGAAGAATAAACATAGTTAAAATGCCTATATTACCTAAAGCAATCTACAAATTCAATGCAATCCCAATCAGAATCCCAATGACATTCTTCACGGAAATAGAAAAAAGAATACTAAAATTCATATGGGGCAACAAAAGACTCTGAATATCTAAAGCAATCCTAAGAAAAAAGAACAAAGCTGGAGGCATCACAATCCCTGACTTCAAAACATACTACAAAGCAATAGTAATCAAAACAGCATGGTACTGGTACAAAAACAGACACACAGATCACTGGAACAGAATTGAAAGCCCAGAAATAAAACCACACATATACAGACAGCTAAGTTTCGACAAAGGAGCTAAGAACATACGATGGAGAAAGGAAAGTCTCTTCACTAAATGGTGTTGGGAAAACTGGACAGCCACATGCAAAAGAATGAAAGTGGACCATCTGCTATCGCCATTCACAAAAATTAACTCAAAATGGGTCAAAGACCTGAAGGTGAAACCTGAAACTATAAAACTCATAGAAGAAAATATAGGCAACACGCTCTTTGACATTGGTCATAAAGGAATCTTTCTGGATGCCATGCCTACTTGGACTAGGGAAACAAGAAAAAATAAGCAAGTGAGACTTCATCAGATTAAAGAGCTTCTACGAGACAAATGAAACCAGGATTAAAATGAATAGACAACCCACCAGCTGGGAGAAAATATTTGCAAAACATATCTGACAAGGGGTTAATCTCTTAACCATAATATATAAAGACCTCACACAACTGAACAACAAAAAAACAAACAACCTGATCGAAAAATGGGCAGAGGAAATGAGCAGACACTTCTCCAAAGAAGATATACAGATGGCCATAGGCACATGAAAGGTGTTCAACATCACTAATAATCAGGGAAATTCAAATCAAAACAACACGAAGATATCACATCATGCCCGTTAGAATGGCTATAATCGCCAAGACAAAAAACAACAAATGTTAGAAAGGATGTGGAGAAACGGGAACACTCATGCACAGCTGGTGGGAATGCAAACTGATACAGCCTCTACGGAAAATGGTATGGAGATTCCTCAAAAAATTAAAAATAGAAATACCTTGTGATCCAGCTATCCCACTACTGGGAATCTATCCAACAAACCTGAAAGCAACAATCCAAAGAGGCTTATGCACCCCTATGTTCATTGCAGCATTATTCACTATAGCCAAGACATGGAAGCAACCCAAGTGTCCCTCGACTGACGATTGGATCAAGAAGATGTGCTATATATATACAATGGAATACTACTCAGCCATAAAAAAAGACAAAATTGTCCCATTTGCAACAACATGGATGGATCTGGAGGGTATTAGGTTAAGTGAAATAAGCCAGAAAGAGAAAGTCAAACACCGTATGATCTCACTCATATGTGGAATATAAACCAACACATGGACAGAGAAAACTGTATTGTGGTTACCAGGGGCAATGGGGGTGGGGGGTGGCCACAAGGGGTGAAGGGAGACATGTATATGGTGATTGACAAACAAAAATGTCCAACCAAAATTTCACTGTTATAAACTATTAAGACATCAATTAAAAAAAAAGTAAAAGACTTATTGGCAATTATGATTTAAGGTCATGTTTCCAATGGCACCTTCTACAATTTTGCAGGTCTTGAAGTAAGATGTTAATATATTCTTCAAGTCCAATTTCCTAACATATTGACATATCCTTCTGATTGAAACCAGTAAACACAACTCCAGAGAGGTTACAAAGATAAGGAATGAGGTACTCTGTTGAATGCAAATCCTCTTGTCCCCTCCTCTCGCTCTAGCCATTGTTATGGTGATCAGTTCCCAGAAGGCAGATGCAACCAGACAAGTCTCACTCTAAGCCAAAGCCCCTATACCTCTCACTCTCTGCTCCAGAATGGCATGGGACATCTGTGAGAATCACCTCAGCATTCACACATGACGTGGGGCTGAGTTAACACCATGGGGTCATCTTTGACCAATGAGGGATGGGAGTGGATGAATCAGCACTTCTTCCTTTTGTCCTAGTACTTCTCCCTTTTGTCCCTTATGAACCAGGTACTATTTTTATCCCCATTTTACACATGAAGCAACTGAGGCACAACAAGGTTAAATGATTTGATTAAGTCACTCAGCTAGTAAGTGGCAAAGCAGTCTGGCTGCAATCTGTGATCCTAACCACTCTACTCTACTCCTTCTTTTTCATTGGCAGAGCTATTCTTAATTCTCTATTATTTCACAAATTCATGAAATGAGAGAATTTTGGAAGTGTTACTCTTTGCCATGTGAATTCACTCTGCAAATGCCTGAAAAGGAATGCTGCTCTTCTGAGCCACTATAGCTGTGGGTCAGAAATCAATTCTGAAAAACAAACAAGACTGACTTTTGGATAGAGGGTTGCCCAGAACAGTCATTTCCATTATTAAGAATTCTCTTCATAAGGACTGTTTATTTTTCCCTTAACCACACCTTGCAAAAGCACAAATGTGTGCACACTTACTTGTGTGCACGTGTGCGCATGCACACACACACACATTCATACACTAATATGACTCCACTGCCTTTTAACACCTAACGTTGTGGAGGAGAAGTCTGCAGTCAGCTTGTTTCTCTTTCCTTGTAGAAAGCTTCCACCTACAAAAAAGTTTGTGGCATTCTTTTTTAATTTTGCAATGTAAAAACTTCACCAGGATATATCTTGAAGTTTTTCAATCTTTATTATTTTTTCCTGGGACATTTTGAGCTCTTTCTAGCAATGTGTTTATGTGGTGTGTTTTAGAAAAATTTTCTTATGTTACATTTTTTTTCCTTTAGGAATAATACTGATCTCTATACTGGATCTCTAACGTCTATCTTCTGCATGTCATCTGGGGCTAGTTGCTGTTGTTCTTTCCTTTGTATTTCTCTAAAATCTGTCCTCCTTGTCATTAATTAAGCTTTCTGAAGTACTAAGTCCATTCTTTGCTGCTTTGGTTTATTTTTAAGTTTGGCAACAGTGTTATTTTATTTTCTCCTTCAGTTCTTTCCTTAGCATTGCCATATCTTGTTTTATCTAATTCTGGTAAGTTTTTTTTAAATTTCCTATTTCATGAAAGTTATTTATTTGAAAGTTTGAAGTAATTTTACTCTAAAAATTCCTTTTGCATCCTGAAATAAATCTTCCCAAGTTCTCTCGTTACCTATTTTTAAAATTCTGTGTTTCTTTTCTTGCTGTTCTTCCAGAAATTTTTGTGCAAGTCCCAAGCTATTTTTCTCGCTTTATCTTTGAATGCAGCTCTAAGTGATGTTTTTTTTTTTTTTTTTTTTTTTAGGTCCTCCACTTAGAAATTGAGCTGGATGGCTAGGAAACGGCAGCACATGTTCTCTGCCTATATTTTCATGACATGAGAGTGACAGTTGGCATGCAAAGCCACAGTCTGAGAATTTTGCTTCCTTAATTTGTTGTAACTCCTGCCCATGGGCCAGATAATTTGGGTGTGTCGTATTGTGATGACATCTTAGGAGGATTATTGTTTTGAATGCAGATAATCTCCCTTTTCTTGATAAGTCATGCTGTTTGGTAAAAAGTTGGATTAAAATGATGCTTGGCAAAGGATTGACTTTTTATTGTCTTGGTTGGACTGCTTCCTTCTTAGTGCAGGTAACCTGATTCCTGGTTGAAAATTGGGCTGTCATCAAGGCCATATCTCTCAGTGTAGGAAGACAGATTTGAACACTATATATAAATGTATATATGTATATATATACACACCCCCATCTATATATTTCCTCTAATTCTTCCTTCACTGCTGATCTGTGGGGAGAAAACTAGAGTAAGAGAAGACTTCTTGCATTTTTGTATCCTGCTCATTGTGTAGATTATATAGTTTTGGAGCTGAAAGTGTTAGTGGAAGCCTGGAGGGCATTCCCCACTTCCTTCCTGCAATGCTGCATGATACTCTTAAACTGGGAGATGCTGGGTTGGTTCCATTATCTGTACTCAGTCTACGCGATATATAACGAAGAAATACTCGTTATAGTTTGTGTATAAGGTTAGGTCCTTTCTGGTATTGGTTGATTTGACATTTTTGTTACTTTGGTTCATTTTATTGGACAACTAAATGTGTTTGCTCCAACATCTTTCTTGTGAAGCATCTATGAGACACTTAAAAGGATTTAGATTAAGATTTGCCAAACTAATTTTTTAAAAAAGGTTAAATTATGCTTTAGTTTTCAGGGAGAAAAATCATCTTATTTGATACACTTTGCCAATACCACAATTCCCTCATTAACTGAAGCATTGCTGTTTTGTATTCTCATCCCTAAATAAATTCATTGTTATTCTTATAAATATCATTTGTAGTCCCTAACACCCTCAAAGTTTTCACAAAATCTTAAAAATTACTATAATTAGTTTTCTGCTGGTATAGGCCAAATGATGAGTTCATTTGTCCTTATTCCTCATCTTTTTATCTGATATTATCTTTTTGTAAAACTTACTATTTTATTTGACTAGATATGCATTATGGGAATTACTTAGATCATAATAATCTACATATAATTGTTTTAATTTTTCCATTATTTTGTGCTCATTACATTTCTCTTTTTATTCTATTCTAATTTTTGAGCTATTTTTATAATTAATTTTGAGTTATTACCAGCCTAATGGTGAAACAAAATACTCAAATAATATGCATCATAAATACCAATTTAAAATTACCTTTTTCAAGGCAATCACATGACAAGATACTCTTGCTTGTGAAAAACTGGGGAAGCCTGCATCTTTAAGTCTATAGGAATTAGAATTAAAAATGGAAAGACTGTCTGATAGAAAATGAACTTTCAGTCAGTAAATCAACATAACAAACTGATAAGGACACTTTGTAATTATTTGGGTGATTTGATGAAGGTAGAGCCAAATTGGATAGTTTAAGTGAAAAAAATCCATATTGGGATGAATAGCATCACAGATGAAATATCAGTTTAGAAGGACTGAATCTATCTTTTGTTTGGAGTAAGGCTGCTATTCATGTATTCCTTTTCAGATGCCCTTTTCAGATGAAGGGACAGGAATGAAATAAATTACAAAAGACCACATGGTGCTATCATCTGAGCCGGGATAAGCCCTTATCATTGTGTATTGTTTAGCCTACTTAGCTACTCTCTTTTCACTAGAGTTCACTGCCTGGAGATTTCATGAGACAATAGTTTGATTTTAACGGATTGCCCATAAATGGACTGAAATATCCCACCCGGAAAATTTAGCTTTTATGTGTGTAATTGGCTACGTTTCAGAACTGACTTTGCTCTAGAAAATGAGTTGTTCTTTCTTTTATTTTAAAGATTATATTTTCAAAGGGTATGACGTTTAGGTCCATAAGTCCTGCTGGAGGCATCACACTTCTGATTTCAAACCCCTATATTATAAAGCTATAGTAATCAAAACAGTATGGTACTGGTGTAAAAAACAGACATATAGATCAATGAAACTGAATAGAGAGCCCAGAAATAAACCCACATGCATATGGTCAATTATTTATGACAAAGGAGCCAAGAATATACAAAAGGAAAAAGGATAGTCTCTTCAATAAGTGATGTTGGGAAAATTCGACAGCCACATGCAAAAGAATGACTCCTATCTTACACCAGAAACAAGATAGGACCCCTATCTTACACCATAAACAAAAATCAACTCCAAATGGATTAGAAATCTGTTTAAGGAGTTAATATCCAAAATATATAAAGAATTCATAAAACTCAATAGAAAAAAACAAATAATCTGATTAAAAATGGGCAGAACATAAAAAAAGACAAAACTGTGCCATTTGCAACAACATGGATGGACCTTGAGGGTATTATGCTAAACGAAGTAAACCAGACAGAGAAAGACAAACACCATATGATATCACTCATATATAGAAGGTAAACAAACAAACACGGGATAAAAAGAACAGATTAGTGGTTACCAGAGCGGAAGGAGAAAGGGGTAAAGGGGCACATATGTATGGTGAGGGATAAAAACTAGACTATTGGTTGTGAACACGATGCAGTCTATACAGAAACTGATATATAATAATGTACGCTTGAAATTACAGAATGTTATAAGCCAATATGACCTCAAAATAATTAAATTAAAAAAAAAAAGATGGGCAGAAGCGCTGGGGAAACTGCTTCCGGTCAGTTGTAGAGTTGTGGAAGCTGGTGCCTAGGAAGAAAGCAGAGGTGGTACCTTTCCTGAGAAGTCGCAGAGCTCACTGACTCTGAACTCGGAAGCGGAAGAGGGTGGGGCGCACCCCAGGCCTTCCCCAACCTAAGCGGGCTGTAGAGCTTGTGGGCGCTGAACTTGGAAAGTAGAGATGGGGCCTGGAAAGGGGGCCTCTGGAACCAGAGAGAAGAGGGTGGAGGGCCAGGCCTGGTGCTTGCACAGCCTCGGGATGGAACCCCCAAAAAGGCTACCCTTGCTAGGCTTTTTTTGGCTGCTCTCCACGCAGTTATTTCACTTTGGAAAGACTGTTTCCCCGGGGGCAAATCAGTCGGCCTCTGCAGGGCATGTGCTTCTCAGCCTTCAGAGACCCAGGCTGGCCACAGCTCAGTGTTTGGAAGCTCACACTAGGTTATGAAGAAGGAAGGTAGACACTGGCCTCATAGAAAGTCACAGGCAGCACTCAATTTGCACGACATGAGGAATTCGGGTTCAGAAGAAAACATTTTAGACCTGAGGTATAGACGGAGGGTAATCTGTAGAGACACGAAGACCAGCAGGCCTTGGGCAGGGGCACCAGTGAATTCAGCGACACTTCCATGGAGGAAGACAAAGTCTTCAAGTTGGGAGTCTGCTTGCAAATTTTCAGCGTATTTGTGGAAAGCAGTATATATGTGTGTGTATCTGTGTGTGTGCATGTATAAATAATGCTTGTGATCAAAGGGAGAGAAAACTAGAATCCACCATTCATAGCCCTGTACACTAACATGAAATAATGTTTTTTTTTAACAGATGTGTCTTGGTGAATATTATTTTTGTAGCTTTTTGGTAAATTAGTTAAAGTGCTGTAAAAAATATTTTTGGAAAGTGTAGTTGTTTGATTTTGTAGGGTGTTCCCAACTGCAGTTTTCTGTGGTCTCCCTCCAAGTCTTAGATTAGCAAACGCTTGGTTCTTAACATCACAGCCAGGTTTAAGTGATGCTGAGACTGATACTTTTTGGTTGATTGCTGGTGGAAATGTCCAGTTTTGCCTACAGTTCGAACCTGAGGAAGGCTGTAGTTGATGCCCTCCTTGAGAATCTTCAAGTAGAAGACTAAAATGCCCCCAGAGGTCTCTGTTGGGAAGCTCCTGGACTTCTTATATAGAAGCTTCTTATATAGAGGATCCTTGGTCTTAAGAGGCAAGAGCATGTCTCCTGAACACTGCAGTCACAGCCTTCAATTGCAAAAACGTTTCAAGGCACAGTGGCCAGTGGGCAGACTGACTGGGCTGTTTCCTGTTGCATGTTGAAATCCCGAGTTAGATCTCTGTGGCAGGTCACTTCAGTTCACACCTGAAGCCTATAACATTTAATGTCAAATCCTGTTCAATTACTACATGATTCTAACATCTCAATAAATCTTTTTCTTTTAAAAAAAATACATATTTTTTTTAGAAGCTGAAGAACCGAATAGACACTTTTCCAAAGAAGACATACAAATGGCCAACAGGTACATGAAAAGGTGCTCAGCATCACTAATATCAGGGAAATGCAAATCAAAACCACAATAAGATGCCACTTCACACCTGTTAGAATAGCTATTATCAAAAAGACAAGAAATTACAAGTGTTGGCAAGGACATGGAGAAAAGGGAACCCTTGTGCGCCGTGAGTGGGAATGTAAATTGGTGCAGCCACTATGGAAAACCATATGAAGTTACTTGAAAAATTAAATATAGAACTATCATATGATCCAAAAATTCCACTTCTGGCTATTTATCTGAAGGAAACAAGAATCACTATCTTGTAAAGATATCTGTACCCCAGTGTTCATTGCAGTGTTACTTACGATAGCCAAGACATTAGAAACAACCTAAGTGTCCCACAGGTGAATGTATAAAGAAATGGTGGCGTATATATATATACACACACACACACACAATGGAGTATTATTGAGCCTTAAAAAAGAGGGAAATCCTGCCATTTTCAACAACATGGATGGACCTTGAGGGCATTATGCTAAGTGAAATAAGTCAGACAGAGTAAGACAAATACTGTATGATCTCACTTACATGTGGAATCTAAAAAAACCTGAACTCATAGAGAGAAAGAACAGATTGGTGGTTGCCAGAGGTGCAGGGTGGGGGAGTGGGGGTGGGGCAGAGTGAGTAAAGGTGATCAAAAGGTACAAACTTCCAGTTATAGGATAAATAAGTCCTGGGTATGTAATGTATAGCATGGTGACTATAGTTAATAATACTGTATTGTATATTTGAAAGTTGCTAACAGAGTAGATCTTAAAAGTTCTCATCACAAGAAAAAAATTTGTAACTGTGTGAGGTGATGGATGTTAACTAAATTTATTGTTAACTTTGTAAATAAATTGTATTGTAAATTTGTATTTACAATTTTTGTATTGTAACAGAATTTGTATTGTATATTTATTGTAAATAATTTATAGTTATTTTGCAACATAGACATATATCAAATCATTATGTTGTACATCTTAAACTTATATAATGTTATATGGCAATTATATCTCAATAAAAAAGGTAAAATCATGAGTCTCATACAAATAAAAACTAAAGACATGTCAAAGATTTTATTTACTTCATTAATGAATGTGGGAATCAGTAAGATATCACAACTGATTCAAAGAGAATTAAAAAACACACGCAGATATAAATAATGAAGAGTGGTGAGAAGAATTTACGAATAGACGCAAAATTGGTCAGTATCTGAAGGACAATAATCTACTGCACATCCACTGGGCACAATTCATTCGCATTTGTATAGGCAAGCAACAGGCAAGCATTACAATCAGTTTTCTGTAACTTGCAGAGTTGAAAAACAACTCAAACACAGTGAAAGGTGAACATAACCTCCAAGAGCATGCTAGTCAGGACATCTACAAACCTCTTTTTTTGACCATTGTAAAGTCTTTCACGGTTGGTGCTGACCAATTTTATGTGCCAAGAAGTATAAATAATTAATTTTTGAAAAGTATAACATATGGGGAGAGGAGCGATGGAAAATAAAGCTTGAGGTTTTTGGTAGGGCTGAGTCATGAAGGACCTTTTATGGCATGCTGAATCTGAGATGTCATCCTGAAGGTGGTAGAGGAGCCACTGAAGGTGTTATGTGGAGGGCTTTCCCATGCTTTCCTTGCCTTTTATTATTAAAATCTTTGAAAGGTACATTTCTAGTAGAGTATTTTAGGTCAATTGTGAAGTTCTCTTGGGTTCAGCATCTTCTCAAGGTGAAATGGAGATGAGGTGGCCATCTGCAAGGTGCCCAATGTTGGAAGCACATCAACACCCAATGTTTAAGCAATCTTTGATCTTGAAAACACCCTAAAACTACTTTGCATTAGTTATCTGTTACTATGTAACAAATTACCACAAAATGTAGCAGCTTAAAACAGCAATAAATATTTATTATCTCACTCTATGTGGGGGTCAGGAGTTCAGGAGTGACTTGGCTTGGCTGTTTTGGCTTGGGGTCTCTCGTGTGGTTGTGGTTAAGATGTTGGCTGGGTCTGTAGTTATCTGAAGCTTGACTGGAGCTGGAGGATACACTTCCAAGGTGGCTCACTCATAAGCCTGGCAAGTTGATTGTTGGTGGGGGGGCCTCAGTTTCTCCCCAAATGGCCTTTTTCACAGAGCTTCTTGAGTGTCCTCATGACATGCTTCTGACTTCCCTCAAGGGAGTAATCCAAGACAGAAAGAGAGCCAGGTAGAAGCCATCCTTTTTATGACTTAGCCTCAGAATCACATGGCATCATTTCTACCATGTTCCATGTATTAGAAGCAACTCAGTATGTTCAACCCACATGCAAGTGTTGGAGAATTAGCCTCCAACTTTTGAAAGGAGGAGTTTCAATGATACTACAAACATATTTTAAATCCACCATGTGTATGATTAACCTTAACTCATCCTTAATAACACAGTTATTCATAGTAACACAGTTGTATCAAAACTGTGCTTATCTACACTTTCAGATTAATTCCTATTTAAGCAAAGAATGCAGGTTGCTATTTTATTTATTTATGTATTTTTTTGTGAGGAAGATCAGCCCTGAGCTAACATCCATGCTAATCCTCCTCTTTTTGCTGAGGAAGACCGGCTCTGAGCTAACATCTATTGCCAATCCTCCTCCTTTTTTTTTTTCCCCAAAGCCCCAGTAGATAGTTGTACGTCATAGTTGCACATCCTTCTAGTTGCTGTATGTGGGATGTGGCCTCAGCATGGCCTGCGAAGCGGGTCCTTCTAGTTGCTGTATGTGGGACGCGGCCTCAGTGTGGCCTGAGAAGAGGTGAGTCGGTGCGCGCCTGGGATCTGAACTCGGGCCGCCAGTAGCGGAGCGCGCCCACTTAACCGCTACGCCACGGGGCCGGCCACAGGTTGCTATTTTAAACTGCTCCCCACTGCATGACCACTATGGGTTGACACAGTTACAGGTCTGATTTGTGTTACCATACTCAGACAGAGCAATATCTATGTTGTGCTTATATATATCAATGCACAGGAAGAAGCCACCCTCTTTAGAGAAGTGGCAGTTCTATTTGCATCAAGCTTAAATTTAGAGTGCGCTGAAGGTTTTCAACTGCACTCACTCACCTTTACACACTAAACTCCCAGAAAATCTATCAAATCCACAAATTTGTCTTTTATATTTCATATTAAAACTATTACTGCCATATAATGTATGGTGTATATCCCTGTAAGTTAATAAAATGAGCATGCTTGGATTTAGATATTCATTTCTAGATTTTGCCCAAGTAGCTTCTATTTTGTGTAAATGTTGATATTTGCATGTTAACCAGTTCTCTGCTGGCCCTTGTGTACAGAACTTGTGCAGTTTGCTTTTGATGTCTTTGTGTTAACTTTATAGGCAAAGTACCCTTTTGGAGAGAAGCTGCATTTGTTTAATACGCAGGGTTGTTACAAGAGGAGGGCAGAAAAGTTATCCTCTACTTGTTCTTGGGGGAATGTAGCCCGCCAATATTACCCATTGTTTCACTTCCTGTGTATGGCCCTGGTGACAGGTCCCTACGAGCTTGTTGACAGCAGTTTCCTGCTAAGAAACAGCCCCCTCTACCATATGTTTATTGTTGGCTGAGAACATTTCTCAAGCAGTAAGTTCTAACACTCCAGGGTGCCTCTAATTATCTGAAGGTAGATGACAAAATTCCCAATCTAGTCTCTAAAACAAAAATCTATCTTAATTCATCTTATTAAAATATGCAAAACCACGGGCTGGCCCCTGTGGCATAGTGATTAAGCTTGGTGCACTCTGCTTGGCGGCCTGTGTTTACAGGTTTGGATCCCAGGCATGGACCTACACCACTTGTAAGCCATGCTGTGGCAGTGACCCACATACAAAATACAGGATGAATGACACAGATGTTAGCTTAGGGTTAATCTTCCTCAAGCAAAAAAAAGAGGAAGATTGGCAAGAGATGTTAGCTCAGGGGGAATCTTCCTCAGCAAAAAAAAAACAAAAACAATAATTAATTTCAGAGAAGGAGGATGTAGAGGGAGTGGTTGTTTAGCAATTGAAGAAAGAATGGCTGGTCAACTCTTAAACTTGGGAATCAGGGCCTGAGAGGGAGAGGGACAGGTAAGCTCTTTGAAAGTATTTAGATCCCAGGCCTTGGTTGTCTTGGTCTCTGAGCTGCCATTTTTATTGCACTTTCTGAAGGGTGCTGACCTAACCTGACCAAAAAACCAGAAGTAGTTCTATATGTCTAATGTTAAAATTTGAACAAGAAGCTTTGTTTAATGTTGGTATATGGATCAGGTATAACATTGATTGATTAAATTCTGCAACATGATGGAAATAACACTGAAATGTCCTCGTGCTTCCATGTCTGGAAAATGGGCAATTGCGTGATGGAAATCAAGTTGAACACCTTGCCTTTGTCCTCACAAGCAAGGTTGCTTGTTGAGATGTAAAATTAAATGTGCTTTACGTTTTACAAATAGGTACAGACATAGGGATTTGATTTTTAAAAATGTATTTATTACTGTGTATTTCAAAAACTTAAGTCTCACTCTCCTTTTTTAATGACCTTATTTGGACATGAATCTAAGCAGTTATGGCCCTGCCAATTGATTTTGTACCTTTTTGTTGTCATTGTTGATGGTATTTAGAGGAAGTACAATTCCTAAGAATATGCTGAATGGAAACATGTATTTATTAACCATATAATTTTCTGGGAGCTTTGTATATTAATGTGTTGGATGCTACCTTCTGTTTCTTGAGAGGTCTTGAGCCCCCAACCTCATAATAATAGGTATCCCTTAATGCTCTATGAAATCCCACCAAATAATTTCTTTTTTAAGGATCTTTAATTTTGTCACTGATTAGGGCATTATCCAGTTAATGCACAAGAGTTATTCAGTTTATCTGACTAATCCAGGATTCATCAGGTATTTAAGGAAAACAGAATTTGAAACATCAACTTTCAGTGTAAAAAAGGAGGTTATAAATCAATATCAAACTGAGGATGGGGCAGAGAAGGCAATTAGGCAGAATATCCTGATCTCCCGGCAAATCAAAACTTCTTCGAAAGGAGCACAAGAGAACATTTTAGGGGGATGGAACTGTTCTATACCTTGATTGTGGTAGTGGCTGCATTTTTCAAAACTCATAGAACTGTGCATTTAAAAAGGTGAATTCCCGAGTGTCAATTATACCTAAAAGAAAATCATAATTCTAACTTGTTTTCAAATTGTATCCATATTGATATATATTTTTACTCTCTATTTTCCATTTATTTGTAGTGGCTTAATAAAAAATTATTATGAAAATGCTTCAATTTAGGCAAAAAATACACCCATAACTCTAAAGATTTTGGTGACTTTATGACTTCAGGGCAATTTCTCTTTTTTATGACGTGAAAATTTGAGTTAGGTAAGGCCCCGGGGTTCCCAAACTTTGTTGTACATTAGAATCACCTGGGAACTTTAAAAGTCCTGAGGCCCAGAATGTCTGGGGGTGGGAGCCAAGCATCAGTATTTTAAAAATTTTCCCTGGTGATTCCAATGTGCAGCCAAGTTTGAGAACCAGTGATATAGTGTCTTCATTGGTTCTCAACTTTGCCTCTACATTGGAACCTCTTGGCGGCCTTTAAAAAAGACTGCTGTTTGGGCTGTCCCTTCACCACCCCCCATTAGGATTTAAGTGGTCTGGGTTGTGCCCTGAGCATTAGGATTTTTAAAAGATCCCCAGGTGATTCTGTTATGCAATCAAAGTTGAGAACCCTTGATCTTTATAGTGTTCCCTCAAAAGCTGTGTGGGGCTTGCTGTTTCCCTGCCACTCCTCTAGGACTGTTGTTCTCAAAGTGTGGTCTCTAGACCAACAGCATCAGTATTACCTGGAAATGTGTTCTTGAAAGCCACTCCAGACTTACCGAATATGAAATTCAGAGAGTGAGACCCAGCAACCTGTATGTTTCAAGCTCTCCAGATGTCTGTGATACACAGTACAGTTTGCAAACACTGTTTAGGGAGTTTTGGTGGCCATTCCCCGGTTATCAGCGGTGGAGTTGGACTCTCTCACTGCTAAAACCTGCAGAAGGTTCCTCATGGATTTGGCTGTTCTAGCATCTGAACCACAGGTCATAGAGACACTATTTTGATAGACTTGATTGCTCCTGTGTCCAAGTGGCATTATGAATGGTGTGGGCCTCTACAAATGGCCATCCCATTCACACAGAGTTATTTTAACAAACTGTAGAAAATATGAACAATAGTATATTTTGGATGCATCCAATTACACTGCATTGCTATTAACGTAGCCTAGTTCTCTGTGATTCTGTTTTAGAATCTTCAGGTCTTCCTTTGTTGAATCTGCTTTGATTTTTTTAAAAAAAGGCAAAGCTCATCTTGAAAGAGAACCACACTTATAACAGAAAGTCCAGAGACTTCAGTGATTCTTCATCACAATGTCTCCTATTTTAACATTGCTGCAATTTTAGATTTTATTGTAACGAGACATCATAGAAAGTTTAAAAATACAATTTGCTGCAAGTGCGTTTTATCCTGATTTAGAAAGACCTAAATGTGTATCTTAGAAAACAGTACTATATAAAAATGTTTTACTCTGTGTGTAGGCAGGATGGGTTGTGGATCCAATCATTTCAAGCCTGTGGTTTGGGGTGGTGGTAGAAACCAATAACCTTGAAGTGGACGTGTGTTATGGTTTGTTAATGATAGGCATAAAAAGTAAAATTAACTCAAGACTCTTAATAAATGAAACTCTAATTGAAGATAAAAAATTGGAGTATCTCCAATATTGTTTGACACTTCACCTCTTCCTCAGATAAAATATCTGCAGATTCTAAAACAGAATCACAGTTCACTTCTTTCTCTCCACCCAAATATTTTAATATTTAAAATATATAATTAACAGGATGAAACAGTAAAACATTTCTTAAACGTTGCCCCAGCCACCTTGTTAAGTATGTATGCCACCTATACATTTGGACTTGATATTTGAATTGCCCTAACAGAATTTCATTTCTCTTTTTGCATTTCATTTCAATCCTATCTGCTTTTTTGTGGATTAGTAACAATAATTTAGGAATAAAGGGATATGAATAATAGACTTCAGTGAATGAGCTGATGATTAAAGGGAGATTAAGATTTTGAACTTTTACAATGAAACATTTTTAAAAAAAGCTCCTGAAAAGTTAGAGCATGAAATTTAAATCCCCATGTTCCAAATAGTTTAATCTGAATATTACTTAGGTAAATAAGAGAAACTAATTAGCAATTAGATTACTTTGTTAAAATAATTCTTGATTTTGGATGGCAGTTGAGATTGAGAAATGGAGTTGAATATTTAAAAAAATCTTTGCTTAGTGGTAGAATTGAATTTAGGGATGGCGCCTATGACTCAGAATGAAAATCTTTGGTGGTGAAAGTTTTTATTCTGTTTATTTCTTATATTGAAAGGAAGTTTTTCAAACTAAATTGTGGGCTGTAATTTTCATAGAAATAATAAGCTCTTTAGCAACTTCAGAATGCCTTTTCTGGAAGTGAGGCTCTAAGGCTTGCTGTGCCAGCTGCAACTTTTGGAGGGCCTGTAGGAAAATTCTCTGGTGGCTCAGGGCTCTGGCACAGTGATGGGAATGTGACCGTGTAAATAGCAGGTACAGGATTAGCTAACCCTCCCGGGATGTGCAGAACTAAGCAGCCTAGTTCTGTAAACATGGAAACCAGTTTAAAAAGAACCAAAGGGATGTGGATTCTTTTACTGGAGTTAAAATAAGATCTACTTTATAGTCTTTGCATTTGAGGATGCAGATATGTGCTTAAATTTAACTTTAAGCTTACTTTTTCTTCAGCATGCTGTGACCAAAAAATTTGGATTTTCACCCTTCCTTTGTTGAGCTACGGGAATTTATAGTTATTGCAAAGAAGAAAGAGGTGTGTATGTGCAGGGGGAGGTGTGTGGATATGGGTATGTTTGTGAGTTTGTGGAATATGCAGTGTAGAGGGTTTGAAAGGAAGGGGCAAAACAGAAGAGAATGAGGGAGGAATTTGAGAATTATGACTTTAACCTCTTAGAACTTAATGTAAATTAAATTTAGCTAAGGAGATACATTTTTATGGAAAATTCTGTTCATTTATTTTACCTATTCCATTCCAGTCCTCAGGTTCTTCAATTACAACTTTTAATCTCCATCTTTCATGAAGATAAACTCTGTGCCTTGTTTAATTCTTGTACCCATAAGTTAGTTGGATAATGTTATGTCATGGGAAATGACTCAGCTACCAAGTGCATAGAGCTATGCTTGCAGGAAGGAAGCAGTGTTTGTTGGTGGCCTGTTTTATATCTGTACTTTGAGAAGAGTCCACACTGCATTCGTTTGGACTCCCTAAAACCAAGAACTGCATTTCTGCCCTGTTTCCTGATGAGGTAATAAATTATATTTACAAGGTTAGGGCTAGTTCCTTTGAAACACTTCTAACATTTTTAGGTCCTAGTTTTTCATGATCAGTGTGTTCACCTTTTATTATACCAGTACTTTTGTCTCAGTAACCCATAAACAAAGCCAAAAAGTAAAAAATAACAACAGCAAAACCACCTGCAAAATAACCCCTTGAAGTGTGTTGGAAAACAAAAGAGACATGTTCTTTGTATCATATTTGAGCCTGTGAAAAACACTTGGTTATCTGTTTTTGGCTGTTCAAGTGGCCTATTCCATATGTATCAGTTATCTACTGCTGCATAACAAATTACCCTGAAATTTAGCAGCTTAAAACAGTAAACATTTCTTATCTCATGCAGGGAATGGCTTAGCTGGGTGGTTCTGACTCAGGCTCTCGCATGAGGTTGCAGTCAAGATGTTGACTGGGCTGAAGGATCTGCTTCCACATGGATGGCAAATTTGTGCTGGCTGTTGGTAGGAGACTTTAATCTTTGCCATGGAGACTTCCGCATAGGGCTGATAGAGTGTCCTAACAACATGGCAGCTGGCTGCCCCTGAGCAAGTGATCCAAGAGAGAGCAAGGTAGAACTCACAATGTTTCTGACCTAACTTTGGAAGTCATACACTGTCACTTTCACAATACTCTCTGGTTATGCCAATTGGGTCTAATATATGCTGAAACGTGTGAATACTAGGAGATGGAGATCATTGGGGGCCATCGTGGAGACTGACTACCACAACATGCATTTCCAAAAGTCATGAAGAAAAATAAGACTAGGACTGTGGGTTTGGAATCTTCCAATTGACTATAAAAATTGATTTTCTCTGTTTTAGGAAGCACATAATCCCATTACTTTAAATGTCATGTTTAGAATTTTGCACTCTATCTTGGCTTTAAAAAAGAGAAAGGAATTGATAATACGCATGTAGCTTATAGGTCAAATCACTTAAGGGTCAGAAGGGAGCTAAAAATCTGCTACAGGTCAGCCAGTTTACATAAATTTTTTCTTTCATTTATGCCTCACAACGACCCTTGGAGAGGAATGATGTTGGGTCAATGGTGAATTTGGCAGAATAAAAAATTATGATTGAGAGGGCTGGCTCAGTGGAGTAGTGGTTAAGTTTGTGCGCTCCACTTCAGCGGGCCCGGGGTTCACAGGTTCGGATCCCTGGTGTGGACCTACGCGCTGCTCATCAAGCCATGCGGTGGTGGCATCCCACATACAAAATAGAGGAAGACTGGCACAGATGTTAGCTCAGGGACAATCTTCCTCAAGCAAAAAGAGGAAGATTGGCAATGGATGTTAGCTCAGGAGCAATCTTCCTCCCCCCCTGCCAAAAAAAAATTATGATCCAGAGAAGCTCAGTAGTTTGCTCATGGCCATAGAGCTACTAAGTAGTTGAGTTCTTATTCAATCTATGTTTGGTGCTAAAGTTTGTGAGTTTCTTATTGCATCATATAGTAAGGGGCTCTCCACTCCAGGTGGGTGGGCACCAGTGCTTGCCATCTTCATTGATGAATACAGAGCACTTTGCAGGCACGTAGTAGGCAACTGATAAATATTTGTTGAATAAGTGAAATTAATTAATGACTGTATATACTAAAATTAGTACCTGAAAGATGCATTTTGATCCTCATAGAAGGCCTTTTGGATAAATTCAAGACTTCAGACTTAGCTCAATTATATCCTAGAACATTTGAAAAAAAAAATCTCAACTAACTAGATTAAATAACATTTGTAAACATTGGTAGCAATGTCTGACAAATATTAGGTGCTCAAAAAAGCTATCATCTGCAACAGGGATTAGATTTACTTTGTATAATCCTACATCTACATATGAAACTAGGACTTGGAACTTTTGAGTAAAGTAGATTTTGGTGAGGAAGAATATTCTAGCAGAATTCACAGAGAAAATGGGCAGCTAGAGAAGCACTGACCTACCTTGTTGCCATATAAAGCATTTAAACCTGATCTAAGTGACCATCTGTTAGGCAGATTGATGGGAAGGTGAACTGCATGCCTTTTAAAGACTTTTACGGGTTTCAGAGCTCTCATAGTTTAGAAAATCTAGGGACCGGTTTCTAGAAGCTTAGAGAATCCAAGGACCAGATCTTTAAAACCAAATGGTAGGGCAAGGTCACTGGTGGCAGGTTCAGCAAAGGATAGATACTCTGGCCACAAATTCTTAGACACTCCTCTCATCAAAATAGAGGCTAGCCTTAGTGACTCACTTCTAACAGGTAGAATGTAGCATGATTTGTGAGGCTAGGTTTAGAAAAGATGATATAGCTTCCACCTGACTCTCTCTTGGGATGTTCACTCTTGGAACCCAGCCTGCGCTCAAGTCCAGAATTATACTTACTGACTTGTCTAAGGCATTTAACTCTCCCACATTTAGCAGTCATATGATGAGACCCTGTGTAGGTATTCCAGCCACATCTCCAGCTAAGGTACCAGCATCAACTGCCAGATATGTGAGTAAGTGAGCCTTCAAGATGGTTCTATCACTGAGCCTTTGAGCCCCCTTAGCTGGTGCTGTACGGAGCAGAAATGAAATGTCCTCACCGAGCCTTGCCAAAATTGCAGGATTGTTGAGTATTTTAACCATTTTACCTTTGGTGAGGTATGGTGAGGCCAGATGCAGATCAAGAGAGAGAAAGCAGAAAGAGTTTTACATTTTTGTTAAACTCACAGTTCCCTGGGGGAGAACATGACAAGCTATGTAGAGTCACTCAGGGGAAGCACCAGGGTCCGTCACAAGGCGGGGCGGGGGGAGGTATGGAAAAGTGTCTTCATTGGAGTTTTGGTGAGAAGGAAAGAGCAAGGGAGGACAAGCAGTCTTAGGATTAGATAATTTGAATAATATTAGTGGGTTCTGGGGCATAAGTGCTGTCCCTGCTTGTCTAATACCTGGCCTTGGGGTGATTATGGTGGGTTTATAGTGGCTGGGATTGTGAGAACAAGATAAGGGAGGTGCTTGGAGGTATGGACTTAATCAACTACTCAAGAAGGGGAACTGACAGCCTCTATCCAGGGCCTCAAAACTGGTTCAAGATAGCATTTATAAAACTATATTACTGTGAGCAAAATAAATGTTGACATTGTTTTAAGCCACTAAGTTTTGGGTAGCTTATTATATAGCAATAGATAATTGGACTTCTTTGACTATTGGTAATTGCAGAAGCCCACAAGATGGAGAGTCTGTTGAGTTCTTCTGGATTCAGGGAAAGTGTAATATCTTCTATCGGCTTCTGGGGCCCGTTACAGGACCCAGAAGGGTCTCTCTGATCTAGAGTTCAGATTTACTGACATACTGGATCAGAACATGGGCCATAAAATATGATCCCAAACTATTTCTGTGGCTCATGTGAAGCCCTGAGGATACGCCTTCTACAGGTCTTCCCAGAGCAGCAGAGAGAAGCACTTTCTGGGTTTCAGGGGGAAACCTGGTTTACTCCAAGTATGAAAGAATCTGTCTCCGTTTGGGTTCCCATCAATGTAAAGCTCAAGAAAAGAATTTGGGTGCTTTGTTTGGGAAGTGGTCTCAAGAAGCAGGCGTGAGAGAGTGGGAGAGTTAGACAGAGAGGGAAGAAAACCTAATATAAGGGGTTGTTATCAAGATTGTCATAGGAAACGACTTGAGTTTTCTGGGACCTCCTGAGAAGCATACCTCTAAGAAATATCCCCTCATAAGATAGGAGTCAGAGATATTTATCCAACTCTTCTCATTTCCCCTTGGGTTGAGGGCTTTCCTTGAGAATAACCTCTGGACGTGCTTGCACATGGGTTGAGCAGGCTTCTGTGGCATCAGAAAAGGCCTTTTGGCAGAAAGATGAATGACATCCCTTGATGTGGGACACTGTCATCCTGAGGATAGTCTAAGCTCACGTGGATTTCAGCCGAGACTGAAATTCGACATGTCCAAGATGATGTGCTCTGGGCCACCAGAGGTGTCTGCCACAAAATAAGAATAGGAAAGTACACTGCAATTGGAGTCAAAGGCCTGGATTCCAGCCCACAGTTCTACTGAGGAACGATGACAAAGGCGTTTAACTCCCAGACTTATTTTTCTTATATGAAAAATGAGGATAATATTATCAGGTGACATTTGTGTGGAAGGTACAAAGTCAGGGATAGTGCATCACTAGGAGAGGTGAACTGGCTGGGTGCCAATGGGCTTCAATTCTCCATAATCCATGCAGACTAGGGTTTTCCTTGTCCTGACAGTGGCGTCTTCTTCCAAGGGAAGATTTGTTAGCCAAATTCATGAAGACTGATATATAAACTAGCATGGAAATTTATTATTTTGGATGAGAAATGTAAAGGTCACTGAGAAGGGATAGTAGTATTTTTTGGCTAGGACATATTGTCTTTGTAAGCAAAGTTATTTTGGAAGTTCAATCAAGGTCAGACTGTTGTTAAGTGTGAATAGGATTCAAATAAACATAGCTGATTACATGGTTTGAATTTTGGAGCCCCAGGGTAAGTGTGGCCTAATGTATCCTTTTCTATAACAGGGGTATCAGCTTCTCTGACTTGTCCAGTGACCTTCATTGTGAATGACCCAGTCATTGGCAAATATCTTCAAAGTTGTCTTTTGCATGTCTGGATTAAATCGACTTTTATAAATCAACTTTGCATATCTCTATCACTATGTATTGTATTGATTTTGCAGTACAACTCTGAGAGGGCAACTTTTTTTTTTTTAAACTAAACTCTTCAGGGAGCAATTCATCCTCTACACTGCCTGAAAGGGTTATTGTAGAGTTTAAATGACATTGTTAAACTGATATACATTATGTGCGTTACTCTTCACATTATTAAATCATGGAACCCAGTAGGTAGTAATGGGCTCTGGCAAGTAGAGGAAAGAGTTCAGTAATCAATCAAATGGAAATGTACTTTTTAAAATTCTTATTTTGTTGGGGAGTTAAAGGACTTTTGTGATCATGAATAGAAGAGCTTATGTTTTCTTAGTTTATCATTAGCTGAATGCTGTGCATAAAGCTAGACTACTGTTGATCAAGTTATAAATTGATCTTAAAAGCATTGTGAAGGATTTTGCTAGGAATTGTCAAGTCTAGTAAAGGGCGAAACAAAACATTTATATGTTTGGGCTTATTGAACATAAAATATAATTTTTAAAAGCCACATTTAAAAGAATTAGCGCTAATCTGGAAACTGGGAGTTGTGAGTACCTGCTTTGATATGCTGATCTAAAAGTTGTGTAACTATGGCTAGTTACCTCTCTGGGATTCAAGTTTCCTCAACTGTAAAAAGAGGAGTAGATTGGGTAATTCTATGTATGTTTCAGCTCTAGAACTTTTTTGATACAAGTAATTTGGGATTCTTGGCAGGTGTGGGCAATAGGAATCAGATAACTTTTAAAAGTGTGAATATTTTGGAGGGAAGTGAGAGATGAGAAGAGCTTCATTTTTTTTTTTTTTTGGTGAGGAACATTAGCCCTGAGCTAACATCCATTGCCAATCCTCCTCTTTTTGCTGAGAAAGATTGACCCTGAGTTAACATCTGTGCCCATCTTCCTCTATTTTATATGTGGGACACTTGCCACAGTATGGCTTCATAAGTGGTATGTAGGTCTGCGCCTGGGATCTGAATCTGTGAACCCTGGACCACTGAAGCGGAGCACGTGAACTTAACCACTGTGTTACTGGGCCGGCCCCAAGAGCTTCAATTTTTGTAAAAGGGAATCACTAACCTGTATTCCAGGAAGTTACAGTCTAACGTTTCCAACTTTCTGACACTAAAATATAGGGAAAATACTGAGGAAAAGTTTATAGGAGTCCCTAATAATTGTGAGCAACCATCCCAGTTTGCCTAGATCTGAGAAGTTTCCCAGAAAGTAGGACTTTCACTAGTAAATCGAGGAAAGCCTTGGGCAAAATGGAATGAGTTGTTCTTACTCCTAACACGCGGTCTGTATTTGACTTAGTCTGCTCAGTCTGCTATAACAAAAATACCATAGACTGAGTGGCTTAAACAACAAACATCTATTTCTCACAGTTCTGGAAGCTGAGAAGTCCAAGATCAAGGCGCCTACAGACACACTGTCTGGTGAGCGCCTGCTTTCTTGTTAATAGATGGCTGTCTTGCTGTGTCTTCACATGATGGAAGGGTGAGAGATTTCTCTGGGGTCTCTTTTATAAGGGCACTAATCCTATTCATGACAATTGCACCCTCATGACTTCATCACCTCCCAGAGGCCTACCTCCTAATACCATCCCATTGGGTAACAGGTTTCAACATATGAATTTGGGGGGGGCACAAACATTCAGTCTATAGCAGTGTTATTTCAGTACAGGCTCCAAGTTGCCCCCTGTATTGATGGCAGCCAAGTGGTAGTGATGGTTGTCACTAATAAACCTCGAACCCTACAAATGGTGCTTCTAAAAGGCACCATTCAAGTGATGAATATAGTTTTAAAGTCACAGGCTGGGGAGTGTGCAGAAAGGGAGGCACACTAAGAGATAAGGGGTCATAATGAAGTTTTTTTCCACTGTTGTGTATCCAATTATTTGTTCATTCATGTCTTCGGTATTACTGAGTACCTCTTCTGTGTGAAGCACAGTGCTGGTTGCTGGGAACTAAAACAAACTAACAAAGAAACAATAGGACAGGAACACTTCTCTCATGAAATTTATTTTAATATATCTTCTTGTTATTAAACTTGTCTTCCATTCCTCCTTCAGAGAGCTGTCCTGTATGTAAGCACCTCACACATCTTGGTACTGAGCCCAGGGCCTAGCACTTGGTAGGCACTCAGCAAATGTTTGTTGACTTGAATTTCTATTATCCCCTTTGCTCTTTCTGCTGTTTTTTTTTTTTTAAATAAACCTCTTTTCCCTTCTTTGTCTCAGAGGAATCCACTAATATTTTTTCTCTAGGACTCAAAGCACTTGGCAAACATTTTCCCAGATCTTTACAGGCTGTCTCCAAAATAGATAAGAAGTACCCTGATAGCAACTGTACCCATCACTGGCTATGGTCTCTCTTGGTTCTCTTATATCCTGTTACTAATGGTTCATTTGAGCCACAGCAGGTCGAGACGCAGTTTAATGGTTCTCATGGCTAATTTTGGGCATCTGCAGGGCAATAGTCTCAGGAAATATGTGGACTTCAAAGGTGCTTATTGGAGGCAGATTCAGATCAAAGCAAACGGCACAGTAAATATGCCAAGTGTAGGCCTCATGTTCCACAGTGCAGGGCCTGTAAAGGTCTCCCGAGGACACAAGCCAGAAAGAGCCACCTGGAGTTGTAATTTTCCAGTCCTTCTGGAGATTTAGGTGAGGTCATTGCTGTTGATTCCATTTTGGAGTTTGGCAGCAGGCAGGGATCTTGGGATTTAACTCTGTCCGAGTGTCACTACATTGAAAATAGGGCAAAATAGTAAGACATTTATGACAAGGCTATTTGCTTTCTGCATAATGACTGGAACTGAAGAGCGAAAAATATTACAAAGTTAAAAAAATCCTTAATTAATTCCTATCACATTCCAGTGAGGTAGATGAGGGCTATGTTAATTTTTTTTTCTTTAATAGAAAGGACAATTGAATCCCTTAGTAATTATTGAGGATCATATGCCAAATTAACAACAGCAGTATACTCGCAAGACATCTAGTATGACACCATCAAACATTTCTCGGTCTCAGTAGGTAGGGCACATTTGAAACTATGTAAACAATTGGACTTAGATTCTCGGGTTACAAACCATATAGTGGGTACACTGTTTTATCTAATTTACTTATCATCTATCAGTGTGACCCGATATTTGAGTTGTTAATGACCTTTAAGTTTAGATCTGTCTGAATGATTGCCCCAAATTAGACTGGCAGTTTGTGGATAGAACTGCTTTCCTGCAATTGGGGAACCTCCTGCACATGGGCAGGAAATGTCCTTAAACTTGGAAATAGCAATTGGAAAATGAATGGGCTTGATAACAAAACAATAAAATCAGCCAGTCCTTCTCTCTGTGTGTGTGTATATGTATGTGTGTGCACATCGGAGTGTTATGTGTGTCTGTCTCTGTGTGTTAGCTACTAGATTTTATTGCGAGTCATCAGCAATTCTTAAGAAAAAAAATGAAACTGTTTACAATTCTGCAGTCTTGAGAAAAATGCAGTAGGAAGCAATTAGCTAAGATAGCAATCCTTCCTACCCACTACTTTGGAGATATACATGCTTAAAAATTTATCTATCTATCTATCTATCTAGCTAGCTATCCTCTCTCTCTCTCTCTCTCTCTCTCTCTCTCGGAGTTAATATTTTCACATGGTTAAAAAATCACAAAGTGTAAAAAATTTCATAATTACAAGTCTCCCTGCTATTAATTGTCCCCCACCTGCGAGACCTCTCAGCCATAGGTAATCACTCTTCTTAATTTTTTACATATCTAGAATTTCAGAGATTTAAAAAATTTATATAAAAGATAATTACAATGTGATTTCTTTCCTCCTCTCTTTTACACAGACGGTAACATATTACAGACATTCTTCCACAGCTTTCCATCACCTAACAAAGGTTCTTGGCGATCTTGCCTTAGCAGGATGTTAAGAGCTCTCTCATTTTTTTCCAGCTGCGTGGTACTTCATTGTTTAGATCAGTATTTTTCAAATTTCGATATGCATCAGAATCACCTGGAGGGCTTGTTAAAACACACAGTACTGAGCTCTACCCTCAAGTCTTTGATTCAAGAGGTCTAGGGTGGGGTCTGAGAATTTGCATTTCTAGTAAGTTCCCAGGAGATGCTGATGTTGTTGTCTGGGGGCCATACCTTGAGAACCGCTGTTCTAGATATACCATAGTATATTTAGCCTGTGGACAGACAAAAGGGGTTTTTCCATCCTCTTGCCATTACAAACTATGAGGCAATGAATATTCTTGTTCATATACAATTTCATACTGGTATAGGTATTTCTGTAGGATAAATTTCTAAAAGTGGATTTTCTGGGTTGAGGGTTATATAAATTTGTAATTTTATATATAGTGCCAAATTGGTGGTGGTTCCAGTTTATACTTCTAGCAGCAATATATGAAGTTGCCTATTGCACCATGCCAAAAGAGTCTATATTTTTGGCAAGTCTGACAAGTAAAAAATAGTTTTAATTTACATTTAATTTAATTTTATTTATGTAATTAATTAATTACATTTAATTTACATTTATCTTTTCATATAATTAAGGACCATTTTTATTTCTTTTCTGAAATTTACTTTTTTGAGTAAGTTATCTAATCATTCTAGACCTGTTTCTTTACCCGTAAAATGGGAATATTAGTAATTCTTAGGAATTAGGCAGCCCAAACTACTATGACCCCAAACTTTAATTTTGATCATAAATAATCAAATTCTACTTTATTCTACCACAAAGTTTCATTGATTTGTCCATTTTATTTATTCATGAAATAATTATTCAGCACCTACAATATCCTTAAATACTAAGGATGAAAAGGTGAAAACCTTCAAGGAATTCACTGCATACTAGGGAAGACCAACATGCCAAGGGTTATGTTACAATAAAATGATGGCTATAATGAAGGTCCCCGCAAAAGGGCACATCAGGACAAGAAACTCTAATTCTCCCCTCGGGACTCAGGGAAAACTTCATGCAGACGGTGGCTTTGAACTGACACTTGATGAAGAGGAGTTTGCCAGATGGATGAGTGGGGGAGGGTGTCCCAGGCAGAAGAATAGCCTGCACAAAACCAAAGAGGCAGGAGAAAATATGGGTCTTGGTGAACTATGGTAGTGTTAATGCCTAAGAGTAGGAATGAGAGAAGGACTACTCTGATTTTCCAGATCACCTTTGGGGTGGGAGAAGGACCTCGATCCCTTCAAATTGATCATTCCAACCTCCAGACTATAATCTGAATGTTTTCCTCATATTCCAGTAGGCAATTTTCTCTCTATTAGTTCTCTTGTCTGGTCCTATTTAGACCTTGGCATTTGTGGTTTGGGCTCTTCTTTGTCTCAAATGAAGATTTATTTGTGGTCTTGCTGCATGAGCTTGCCAATTTAATCTTCCATCCACTACTACATAATTCTTAATGAGAAAGTTAGAGGTTAATAGAAAAACAACATAGAGGGAATATGTCTTATGCTATAACTTTAAGAGGGTATGTTCTCAAGGACTATTTGTGGAATTGGGGAGATGCTCAGAACATATTATTGAGCAAAGAGAGAGGATACAGAATGTCTAGATATAACAAGTGTTGTTTCTGTTATTTTTCATATATAAACCTATCTATCGTCTGTCTATCTATCTATCTGTCTATCTATCTATCTATCTATCTATCCTATTTATTTGACTATGCAATTTTATGTCTCTTTAAAGTTAATATATTCTGATATATTTCTACATCATTAAAACTCTCCATAGATACCAGTTTTAGGCTGTCTTGGCTACCATCCAAGGCACCATTGGTGGATGCTCCACAATTTGGTTGTTTGTTCTCCTATTACTAGACATTCGAGTTTATGCATTTTTATCCATAAACAGTGATAAAAGAAATAAACTAAATTATTAATAGAGTTAATCTTGAATAGTGGGATAATGGGCAAAGATGATCTTTGTATAAAAAAAAAAGTTTAAAAAAAACCAAGCCAGGTGTCAGAAAGGTATTTTGACTACCACAGCAACGATAATAATGACAACAGTAATAGTTCACATCTATTTAGCATTATTGTATCTGATATTGTGTTAAGATTAAGAGTCTGGTGTCTTTTATATTTTGGGGTGCTTAGTTCTCCAAGGGCCACACTATGAAGTCTACGCTGTTATCCACCCTCTTTGACACATAGAGAGAAATTTTGTATTTCAGTAGAAAACTATAGCACACCCTTTTAGGTTATCAGATTCCGACTATTCCTTGGCTTTGAGCAATTTTGTACCTCTTTGTAAATTGCAGGTAACTGATAGATGCAAACACTATCTTGTCTGGTAGAGATTTAATTAATCTCTTCTCTCACTGTTACCTACCTATAAATTGGACTGTATCCTGTCACCTGTCACAAACTGTCAACCCTTACCAAATTTCCAGTTCTTCTAGTTTCTTTCAACATCTGGCTACAACCCTCCAAACTAACATTTCCGATTTTTCTCCCTCGCATCTGACTTGGCATCACCAAGACCTAAAATCTGACTGCGCAGATGCTTCTCAGCTGTGTAGCTGGCCTTTCCCCCAGGATCTGAAGAAGCTCTGTGAGCTAAAGCCTGACCGACTTGATATATACCTTGAAGGACTCATCACCGCAACAGACCATGCATAGGCTGGATTTCTTCCTGGATGAGCCACTGTCTGGGCCACTAAGGAAGTCTGGCCAAATGCTTAGGTCATGCAAGCCCTTATATGCAAGGTAACCAAGACTGTGGACACAAGAGCATAGAAATTTTAGCTTCGAGAAACTCAGTGAGCAGTGCTACAAAACTGAATATTTCCATCTATCAACCTCTTGGAATCCACTGGCCTAGACACCATCAGGCGTCAGCTCTTTACTCTGATACAACATTTTATACTAATATTTCTCTTTTTCTTTCTATACATCCCTCTTTTAACATGCCTACAAGAGTAGGACTCTAAAACAACTGACCTTTGCCGCCACCTCTCAAAAGATGGTTCAACCATTTTTGCAGGAAAATTGTGAACAAGCGTCCTCCGGAGGCTGTTGCTTGGACCCTGTTTCAGGAGGTTTCTGATGGCCTCCGTGTTGTTCAGCTATGAATGATATTCATTCACCTTGAGCAAAAGATTGGACTGATAATGTTGAACTTTACCTGAACCCTGTGCTCCTGGAAAACAGTGAAGCTAAGAAATCCCTCTACCCTTTTGTGTTCTGGGAAATGGCTTATTGCAAAGAACCAGCCTCCCCCATACAACTTAGATGAGACTCGAGGATGAATCCTTTGTTTACCAAGGCAGCGGCACAAACCTTTCAAATCCTGATTCTTTATCTCATAAATAATTAACTAAAATGTTTGTCCCCATTGACTAAACTCAAGAAAATGCCCATTAATTTGACTTGACCAAATTTTAGTCAGGGTTCTCTCCTTCCTCCAGGCTCCTGAACTTTGACCCACCCTTGAGCATTAGAATGTGGAACAAGCCCTCCTTACTGGACACTCCCCACAATCAACTGACCTCAGGGAAAACCATTCAGGGATCAACTGTCCAATCAGGCTACCCGCTCATCCCACTTCCCCAAAGTCAGTTCTTTTTAGTGTTATTTACTCCTCCCTATGAAAGAAAGGCCTTTTTCTGCCTGATCTTTGAGATGATTGCAGATATCATAGTCATAAAACATAAGTTTACAACTCCTTTGGGTAAATATCACGGAGTGTGATTGCTAGATTGTATGGTAAGAGTATGTTTAGTTTTGTAAGAAACTGCCAAACTGTTTTCCAAAGTGGCTGCACCGTTTTAATTCCCACCAACAATGAATGAGAGTCCCTGCTGTTCCACCTCTTTGCCAGTATTTGGTGTTGTCAGTGTTTTGAATTTTGGCCATTTTAATAGATGTATACTGGTATCTCATTGTTGTTTTAATTTGCATTTCCCTGATATATGATGTGGAGCATATTTTCAGATGCTTATTTGCCATCTGTATATCTTCTTTGGTGAGGTGTCTGTTGAGAAGTTGGGCCATTTTTTAATGGGGTTGTTTGTTTTTTGTTGTTGAGTTATAAGAATTCTTTGTATATTTTAGATAATAGTCCTTTATCAGATATATCTCTTGCAAATATTTTTTCCCACTCTGTGGCTTGTCTTTTCATTCTCTTGATGGATTTTTTACTTGACAGACATTTTCAGAAAAAAACTGTGAAAGACTTTGAAATGGTCAACCCCCCCATCCACCCAAAAAAGATTACCAAATGTCTTGTTAGCACACTCTTTAGAGGTATCTGTCTGTCTTTGAGCTAATTTATAACTTTATAAGCTTCAGAAAACTGCTAATAGTCATGATTCTTCTCCTTAAAAATGCAAATAAACTATGTCCAAAATGTAACTGGTTATTGCTTTAAGGGTAGACTTCTTTGCCTCTGTTTATAAATTCAGTTCAGCATTTCTTGTTGTCCATGTAGGTGTAATTCTTTGAATTATCCTTTGAACTGGTTATAACATCTTACTGGTTTCCTCCTTAATTAATGCATTACATAAAATCTTTGACACATGTTCATTTTATATTCATTTGTTTTCATTTGAAGGAGAGTCACGATTTTACCTTTTTTAAATTATCATTTAACATATAGAGAAGTTTGTATAATGTAGGCTACACAACTAGCAGAGACTTGTCTCATACACAAGACACGGACCACAGAGCATATGTTCTTACCATGTTCTGCTTGGAAGCTAAAAGATAAAGCAGAGAAGCAAAGCATGTTGTCTATTGAGACCAATGAGCTAATGGTTAAAGCCATTGTTTCCATGGGGAACTCAGACTGAAAAGAAGAGATAAATAAGTTCATTTAGGAAGAGTTGGAAAACCTACATTTCGCCTAGAATAGGTTCTGCCAAAAAGCCTCTCCTAGCATTTGGGAATCAGAGCAATTAGCAGAGAAATCAGGCTGCTCTGCTGGGCTTAAGGACAACAACAAAGCCTACTCTGAATATGGAATTCTTAATTAACATTCCGAGAGGCTGGTCACATGGGGCAGTGCACAGGGTGCTGTAGGAGTTGCTTTGTTTGAGTGAAGCCCCCTAGTGTTAACAGTTGGATATCTGAAGATTAAGTGCAGACAATACTTGGACAATCAGAAAAGTAATTTTTTGATGCTTTCCCCAGCTGCTGCTGAGAGATTAGCTGGGATGTTTTCCAGGTTCCTTCACTGTAGCTGATAAAACTTTATGAGAGCAGCATGTGACTTGCTACATTACTGTTGATTTAGCTGGGGAAAGAATTTGGAACACTGCTGCACTTCTTTTATGGGTTGTGAGTTACCTAGTCTAGGCTTTGCTTGCTGGACATTGCTCCTGTTGGGAGAAAGCATATTACATAGATAATCAATTAAAAGAAAACTATACAAACAGTTATTCTAGTTGTCTCTCTGGCATCCATTCTATCTCGTCTCATTTTGTGGCTGCCGTGATTCATGTCTCCTGCTTTGGGCTGTGAATAGGCAAAGCCACTTAGGGTTCTCTGAGTTCTCTTGCCACAAAGATTGGTCAAGATGAGAATTCCTGACCTGGGCAGAAGCCAGTCTGTAGATGATATTCCCTTGGCTGCAGTGATTGTTCAGGGATGGTCCAATCAGAGTAAAGTTTAGGGTTTTGTTCAGTTGTTGTGGAAAACTCTATCATCTTGTGCCCAGGACGTGGACGTGTTTGAGAAAGAACTGCAGCTCCACTTTCTGCCAGCAGTGCTTCTGTGTCCATGAGAAAAGCCATCCTGAAGATCAAGTGAATGCAGAGAAGAGTGTCTAAAGAGTTACAGAGAAACGAAACCAAAGCCTTAATGAAATCGCACTTAAAGCCCACGTGACCTCTGGACTTTTCAGTGACTTGAGCCTGTAAATTCCCCTTATTGTTTGAATCACTTTGATTGGTGTTTTCTGTCATTCACAATGAAGGATTCCTACCACCAAACATGGGCTCTTTCTACGGTCCCTGCTGCTTCCTGCTCTTCACATGGTGCTGTATTAAGTGTGCAGAGGGGATTTTGAAACATGACTTTGGCTTGAAACTCATCCTTGATGGAAGAGCTGGGATTATGCTCACCAGTATCCTCTGGGAGTTCTTATTACCTGTTCAATATTGGAAACTCTTCACCTTTCCCAGCCCTAGCAGTTAGAGGTTTAATTCTTGGCTGCCTTTCTGTCACCTTCCAAGGAAGTGAAAATTTTGAGGAGAGAATGGAATTGGCCCCAATTAGGGAAAGCTGGAAAACTCTGGACAGATAACGTTTCATGGAATTTTCTCTGGGAAACACAATTCTACAGATTTGTGGAAGATTACACTTATATTTGTGTATCTTTGAGACTAGGAGAGTCTTAAAGTGTGACTCCCCTCCCAGAGCTGTAAGCTCTTTAAAGAGCAGGAACCATGTTTGTTTTAATCACAACTGCATCACCAGAGCCTCGCATGGTGGCTGGCCCCTAGGAAGCATTCAATAATTCCCTGTTAAATTAGAAGGACAAGCAGATGAGCAGCGAATGGTACAGAGTTTTTGATAGGTTTCTTTCCCTATTCTACCAGTAAGGGGTTTTCATTTCAGAACTCATGATTATAATTACAGTTTCCATGTTTTATCTAAATTAAGCTTAGTGGAAATTTTACTCCCTCGCCCAATTCTTTGTTTAACTCATTATTTCCTCTAAGTTCAAAAGAAACCCATCATCTAAATTTCTCTAAGAAGTAAGTTGTTTCGTTTGTAACTATTGCTGAGTTGATGAAATCTCTATGAGCGAAGGGTAAAGAAATGAATAAAATATAAATACCCAAAGAACTATGTCACATTGATTTTTTTAACCATGAAATAACTTGCAGAGTCAAGGTCCACGTTTTTGAGTAGGCTACTTGCTTTTGGTATTACTAGGTCGGTTGCAAGTAGCTGAACATGGTAAAGATAGAAGAGAAGAAAAATGCCACTGTTAGCTCCTTTTCTTTGCTATAAGATCTTAGTTGAAATGTTAACTTTTTCCATAGCTAAAGGGACAGAACCCATGAATCCAATTCTGTTAACTTCCAAGGAAGACTAGATAAGAACTGTTCAATTACAGGTTGCTTATTTATCTAATTCTCTTAGCAGGATTTGCTTTTGGTGAAACAAATCGCCTGCTGAAGGAAAAAAAAAGCCATTTAAGTGATTAAAATCTACTTCAGCTAATTTCCTCTTTAACCTATTTGTAAGCCAGCAAGAGCTGATAATTGTAATGAATAGTTCTTAGCGGAAGCTTTGGTTGACATTTGGATCTCATTAGACTTTGAAAAACTTCTGCCATCTTGTTCTTTTTGAGCTTTTTTGCTGGGATTATAGTTTTCAAGGTAGGCTTCAGTGCATGGAGTTTAATGTCTGAGCTTTGAAGCTTCAGAGTTTGGAATCCAGCTCTGCTATTATTAGCTATGTGAGCCAGGACAATTCTTAATTTTTCTAAAACTCATATTTGCAGTTGTAAAATGATTGCTATGATGGATTGTTATGATAATTAAATATAGTGCTAAGGTTATAGGTGTAAAGTGCTTAACAGTGTCCAGAATATGATGAGCACATGTTGACAGGTCGGGCATGTTATTAATAAGAAACTCTGAAATGGAAAAGCTGACTGGATGAAGAGGGGGGCGCTAGAAAAACAAAGATCTCTTTTTAATTAACTTATAAATTGCTAGAAATTTTAGGATATAAGTGATAGACACCTGCTCTATTATCAAGAAAGTACTAGGAACAGACATCTTTTCAAGTTCTGGTATCAAACTACTTCTGCGTCATATGTACCATCCATTTGGAATTCTTCTTTTAAAGGATGTGTTATCTTAGGGTCGGAGTGTATACTACTTCTTCAATAAGAGCACCTTAGTCGGTGGAGAATTAAAATCAGTTAATGTGAATGTCAACTCAACCCTTTGTTTTAAAGTGTGTATCATTTAAAGGTGAAGAAAGTGGACAAAGAAGTGACTTGCAGGGCCTGGTGAATGTAGATGGCATAAGAAAATGTGTGAGAGAGTGAGAAAGAAGGAGAGAGATCAAGATTAGTAGCTTCTTGATATGGAGTATATGTATACATATGGTGAAATCACATATATCATTGCTATTTTGTAGGCATGTCATTAACTTCAATTTTTACCCTTTTTTGAGGCTGGAGAATATGAATAATATTCTTAGACAAATAAATCAACTTTTGATTTTCTATGCAGAGGAGATAGTGGAGTTTGTGAAAAACTGACTTAGATATGCATTAGAAATTTTTGTTGTGTGTGAGGGGAACAGTTTGGTTTACCATCTCAAAATATTTTACTCAGGTTTTTATTTTTAAGGCAACCTTAAAATTAATTTACATTTTGGACACATCAATTGTTTCTGCCACTAAGAAGACTAATTAAGGCCAATTTAGATGGATGCAAAAGTATAAAAATAATCTATACTGTAAATAATCTAAATGCAAAGAGAAATAATACGGAGTACTCATTTTTATTTATTCAATACTATGCTTTGAGTTTAGATTTAATCTCTTGTTTATAGTGGAAAGCTAAGGAATTTTCCCCTAGTCTACAAGTGGTTTAGCCTAGAGATAAAAATAGCCACATGTCGCTGAAAGGACAGAGTTTGTACCTCTGCTCTCACTTTAAAAATGTTCCTTAACTTCCTAACAATGTGCTGATTAGACATAACAGAAGCCTGCCTTAGAAAATGCGGAAACATCCTAATCAGAAACACAACTCTGAGCAGTCAAGACAGCAGCTGGTGCCTCAGAAGTTGACTTTTGTATTTCTCCTGCTTTATAATTTCTCCTTATATCACTAACATGTGCTTTTAGCTATCATTTCTGTCTTGATGACTAACCTTGTCTTTATCAACCTTCTTTATCCTAGCTCTCTCAGGACCAGTTTCTAAAATTGCCTCCTGACCGCCATCATCTTACTCCTCTGGATGAGGGGGTATGGAACAAGAACAAGAGAAAGCACAAAGCTTTTGTTGTTCTTTCTTTGTTAAACTAGAACAATCTTAGGGAACCTCTGAGAAGCTCTCATGATCCGAATTCCTGGGTCTCCAATCTACTCAAATGGATGTATTTCCATTTGGGGAAGAGTCCCTTCATACCGTCTTCCTCTGGGAAAGAAAATCATTTAGCTCCTGCTGAATCCATATTGTCAAGAAGTTTGCAAAGTCTAGGTGTATAGAGGAGGTTATTTTTGGTTTCTGTGCTTGTGTTAAGTGTATTCTATTGGAAGGTATTACGAGGGCTGGGGAGAGAGTGAGAGAAAGACAGAGCAAGGGATTAGTTGGTGTCTGCAATTTTCATAAACAGGCTGGCGCTATGAGCAGAAACTCTTTAAATTGCACATCCAAAAGTAGCATCTGGCACAGTGGGAACAACAGATCTCCAGGGACCCCAGAAGAGGTGATGTTAGGAGAGCTCGTCAGCTTTCTTGTATTTTTAACCCCAGACCTTAAGAACAGAATTAACCAATAAAGAGTAATGGGATTTGCTCTAGCGTCTCAGGAAACACAGCCAATAGGACTTCAGCCTGAGTAAAAATCATGAAGACTGTGATTGAAGAAGCAGGAGTTGGAGATGGACATTAATTAGTTTGAAAGTGGTGGTTCTCAAAGTGTGGTCCCTGGACCATCAGTATCAGCATTACCTGGGAATTTTTTTCAAATGAGAATTCTTGGTCCCCAACACAGACCTACTCAATCAGAAACTGGGGGTAGGACCAGGAATCTGTGGTTCAACAAGTCATCCACGTGATTCTGATGCATGCTGAAATTTGAGAACAACTGTTTTAGAGCACTGGGGCCATTTTTCTTCACTGAGCTACCTTAATGAGGAGGTGGCCTTCATCTGCCTGTCCCTACAACTGAGTGCTCCATGTCTGTGAACGAATGAATGCGTGGATAGCAGATTCAAAAAGTGATAATAGAACCTGGAAAGGCTTTGCTGTTTCGTTTTATTATTCTAAGACCTGAAGTGACTGCTTTCTTGAGTGTTCCTCTTTCTTCTCAAGCCTTAGCTACCTCAGTCCCCCTGGCTCTTGGCCGATGCCATCACTTGTTAATTCACAGTGGAACTGACCTGTCCAAAATGGTAGCCACTAGCTACAAATGGCTATTTAAATTAAAATTAAATAAAATTAAAAATTTAGTTCTTCATTCACACTAGCCACATTTCAACTGCTCAGTAGCCACATGTGGCTAGCAGCTACTCTATTGGACAGTACAGATATAGAACGCCTTCATCTCTCTGATACTAAACTTATACACCTACAAGTAGTGTTTGCCAATTTCCGTAGTGTAAATACTCCCACCATGACCAATTTCAAGCTACCAACATGATGTCATTGAACACGCAGTTGGAAAGCAATACACACAATAAACTCTTGAAAGCCAATATGAATCGGTTCCAACTCACCACTGGTTTTATAGGAGGAATTCTTCCTTGATGGCAGAAAGTGCTGGTTCTGTTCTTTACATTCTAATTTATTCTAATTTTAACTGCATACTAAAAGTGGCCAATAACTTGACCACCTTAACTCTATTTTGGGTATAAGGTGGGAATATACAATATACAATTTAACTTAGAAAAATCTTTTCCATGTCAATGGTAAAACTGCTCAAAGTAGATTGGGACTAGTGTCTTATAGTGCCTATGTGCTCGAAAACTAAACCATACAAGATGTTCTAAACCGTGCAATGCATATGTTCTAGTCTGAATTTTATATTGAGTCAACAACGGTACTTTGTTAATTATTTCTATTCAGTGGAGGTGTTTATAGTCATGTCTGCTTGTGGATAGTAAGCTTGTAAGAATGACTTGCTCACTAACTGAAAACGGAAGTGTTGTCTTTGATCTTTGAGGTCATGAATAACTTACAAATATGCTGTCAAAAGTGAGCAATGTGCTTAACTTTAAAAGTATTTGCCATTTTTAAAGTGCTGAGAAATGCTTTTGAAAGATGGAAAATCATTCTTTTAATTGCAAGCTAAGCAAAACTCAATTGATAAGCAACCAGGCCTAGTTTTCAAGTATCATAATTGGACTTGGTAAAGACCTTTTTTTTTCTTTACAAGGGCATTATCTAATCTTTTTTGCCTTTGTGTGTGGTGATGGTTGGGGTTTATGGTCATGAATGATGCTCTTGAATCCCTAAGCTTACAACTCATCTGTTGGAAATAGATTTTAGTCCATGGATTTCCCACCCAAAATACTTGGAAATGAGAAAAGTAAATGATTCTTATCCTATTTCCTTTCTTGAAAAGGAAAACTCGTAACTCTAAATGCTTCTGTTACTAAAACTGTTTGTTAATTGTGATAATCATAGTTGGATGAGCATTATCAGTTAAACTGATAACCTTGTGGAGCCCATTTATTTCTGCAGAGAGATTATACACATTTGTGTCAAATTAGGTCATTTTCAGGCCCTTGGGAGTCTGCCATTTCAATGCTGGTCCAGCTAAAGCTGGGTGTCCTTGAATGACAGCTGCTAAAATTCAATCAATAAACAGTGTCCAAATGTCAGAGAGAGTGGTGCGAAGTGAGGACAGGTTGAGATAGTGTGCAGGGTTTGATTCTGGGTAGTCAGAGTTTAAATTTGACTTAGAAGAGAAATAAGTCAGCATCTTTAATCCCCAAACATTATACACCGTCCAGTCAGTAGACTTAGTAAAGGTCAGGCAATCAATATTGTTGGCATTAGCAGAGAGAGATTATGGGACATAGTTTTATTCTTTGAAATTGTTTTTACATTCCAACATACAAAAAGGTAGGCAGACTGTCAGGTGGAGTAAAAAAACAACTTGTATGACAGTGAAATGAGCTGATCATTGGTCAGGGGGCTAAATTAAGAGATTCAGTGGACTTGGGAAGTAATGAGGGATCTCAAATTGCTTCCACATTTGTCTCTGTTAAGGGTTTAATATTTTTAATGTGCCCCTATCCTTTGGGGAAAATTGGGCTGCCTGGTATATCATCAATTCAGCAAGATGGAAATACCAGGAGAAGCATATTACGGTTCATCATGTTATTACTCTAGTCTTGACTTAAACTAGAAAAAACAAAAAGAAAAATGGAACAAGAGTAAAGTTTTTCCCTTGTTCTTTGAAAAATCACTTGGAATACAGTGAAGGAAAGATAATTAGTGAAAATATTATATTCTCCCACTAAATTATATTTGTAGATTTGCAAGCTGAGAGAAGAGTGGTCTTATATTTTTTATTTATATATTATTTCTAGAGAGGTATCAGAGAAGTTATGGAATGGAAAAAGATGAATAAAAGACAGAAAGAAGGAAATAATCACTTGGTTAAAACCTAGTTATTTGAGAACAAAATTGGCATTTATGGACATGTTCAAACAAGAGAATTCAGCATGGCCATTCAAAAGGCAAAAGCTAAAAAAAAAAAAAAAAACCCAGTTCTTTAGTTCCTTCTTACAAGTAAAAAAATTTCCAGATAGTATGTGTGTTTTAGTTTTCACCCAGAAAGACTCCTATTACAGTTGATCAGAAAAATTAATCTGTAATACTCTAATTTTAAAAATCTTATTTCAGGGCCGGCCCTGTGGCTTAGCGGGTGGGTGTGCGTGCTCCGCTACTGGCGGCCCAGGTTCGGATCCCGGGCGCACACTGACGCACCACTTCTCTGGCCATGCTGAGGCCGCGTCCCACATACAGCAACTGGAAGGATGTGCAACTATGACATACAACTATCTACTGGGGCTTTGTGGGGGGAAGGAGGAGGATTGGCAATAGACGTTAGCTTGGAGCCTGTCTTCCTCAGCAAAAAGAGGAGGATTAGCATGGATGTTAGCTCAGGGCTGATCTTCCTCACAAAAAATAAATAAATAAATAAATAAATAAATAAATAAATAAATAAATAAATAAATAAAGAGTGTGTTTAAAAAAAATCTTATTTCATCACACATTACTTAAACAATTTTTAAAAATATAGATAAATATATATTTTTTGACCAAAGATCATGATCTAGTAGGAGACAAAATTAGGGACATTTTCTTGCTTTTTCTTAAACTCTACACTGCTCTAGAATGAAGTTTGGACTAGGTAGCAATGAGAAATTGATGGCAATAAGTGGCAATTTATGTCAGATCCAAGGGCTCTGGTATCATCTCTTCAGTTAGCTGGGACGTTCCAGATCTTATAGAGAGAAAAGTTGTCCTTAAGGTTTAAGAATTTCCTCTTTATTAAATTTTACCAGGACAACCCAGAGAGCACTGTTTGTAGATCATCCTCTGAGAAGAGTATACGTGAATAAAGGGCATATAGGGAAAATGGAGAGTTATCTAGCAAGTTTTATTGATTTTCTGGGCCTGTAGTAGATTCCAGTCATGGCCCCAATTCTATAACCCATCCCTGTGTCCACACCCTTTGCCCTGAGACTACATTTCCTCTCAGTGAAAAGACAGGCCATTTCCCTTGCATTTGGACTTGTCTTGTGGGTTGTTTTGGCCGATAGAACACAGCAGAAGTGACAGCATGCCATTTCTGAGCCCAGGTCTAAGAAGACCTTGTGTTTTCCATTTGTTCACTTGCTGAGAACACTGCCATGAGAAGCTTACTGGTCTAGCCTGCTGGGTGATGGCAGACACAGTCTCAGACATGTGCGACATGTGAGAGAGCACAGGCCATACCAACAGAGCCGTCCAGTTGACCACCCCAGACGTGAGAGCAATAGATGCTTAACACAGCATGCCACTGATGTTTTGTAGTTGTTACACAGCGCTGTTGTGGCAATAGATAACTGATATAGGGCACTAGTTTCCAGATTGCCTGAAGATGTGGAGTTCTGATCAATTCTTCATGGAACTCTCAATGCTTTATTAAAATAAACAAGAAGTCCTTGAAGTGACGGGCTTGCTTAGCCCAAGGACCTTTCACAAGGCTTTTACCTACTGAGTTGATATGACCTGGGGGCAAAGGTTTTAGCCCTCTGCTTGGTAGCAGCAGTATGCAAATGTATTTGTGTCTCTCCAGCCCTGCCAGATAGACAGATAGGTGTCTAGAAGTTGTCAAGCTAATACACAGGGCCTCTTTGCACCAGCATTCTCAAACTCCAGCAAGGAGCTTGCTCCTTTTGGAGATTAGAAGTGGCTTAATATGGGCCGGCCCCGTGGCTTGGTGGTTAAGTGAGCGCGCTCCGCTGCTGGCGACCCGGGTTCGGATCCCGGGCTCCCACCAGCACGCTGCTTCTCCGGCCATGCTGAGGCCGCGTCCCACATACAGCAACTAGAAGGATGTGCAGCTATGACACACAACTATCTACTGGGGCTTTGGGGGAAAAAATAAATAAATAAAATCTTTAAAAGAAGTGGCTTAATAATGGCCAAGGACTCATCTGTGTTTACTATCAAGGCAGAATGAGCAAATTTCCCTGTAGAATGTATTTTGGGAATTTAAACAGACTCTTTTTTAAAAAAAAAAATTTTGCCAGGCCCATTGATGGTATATACGGAATGAGTCCGTGTGCCATCCTTTTAAGACTGTTATTCCATTGTCTTCTGGCTCTATTTTATTTCTACTCTTCCCCTTACCAGAGAAAACAATGGAATTTTGTGGAAGCCCCAGGGGTTTTGAGTCTCAGAAAGACAGGCTTTTACTTGTGAAGAGAAGGGGAATTTGATTGAAAATAGAGGCTACTTATGATTCATTCAGAGGAATTTTTCCTCTCCATCCTCTTATTTGCCTAGTAATTTGATCTTGTGTGGCTCTTCATAGCCCACTGTGAGATGACTTGCTTCAGCTGCACTGGATCTTTTTCAAATATTTTCCAAGGACAAACACCATCCCTACAGGTTTCTTCAGCTGCAATGATTGTCTTGTCTGGGGATTGTATTATTAATTTAACTTTAGCTTCCTTACTGCTTCAGTGGATTCCAAATTCGTCACGGTTAAAAAAATTGTCCTGGGGAGTTTCATACAAGAAGTTGGTGAGAACAGGGTTTGGGATTTATTCTGCTGAGCAACCTTTAGAATGTGGCAGGGGACTGAGAGGCACAGAGAAGAAGAATGGAAGAAATGCCAAATTCTTCCTGATGCATGCTTATAGGTCAGGCATAATTCAGGAATTTTGCAGAAATCTCAGCGATCATTGCTCTGCATGGAGATGCCCTCTCCAACCAATTGAACAGAAAGCCGTCAAAAGCATGCAATAAGCGCACATAGCCAGCAGGGGGCGGGAGCGCTCCAGCCATAAACCACTATCTCCTTGCTGCAGTTGCTTGGACCAACCCTTGCACAGTGTTCTCAAAGTCAGCTGGTTCTGAACTCGTCACAAGCCTCTCTTTTTGTAAGAGTTTTGCTTTCACTAAGTCTCTTCTGCTGACAGTAGGGCCAGTAGAGTCAGTCTGCCTAGATTTGAATCCTGGCTACCCTACTTGTCATCTCTTTGTGCCTCAGTCTTTCTCATCTGAAAAATAGGAAAAGAACAATTGTGAGGATGTTGTAAGTAAGTACTTGATAAATATTAGCTAATAATAGTACAGTCTTTCCCTTCCCTTCCACCTTCCATCCTTCCAAGTCTGAGTGTAAAAATAAATTAGTCTGGCAGTAGGTTATGCAGGCTGACTCCTCTTCATTCTTCAAAACTCATCTTAAAAACACAATATCACCTCTGTGGCATTTCTGCCAAAAATGCTTAGGCTAAATCTAATAATGGGAAAACATCAGACAAAACCAAATTGACGAGCATTCTACTAAATAACTAGACTATGCACTTCAAAAATGACAAGGTCACAAAAGACAAAGATACTTTTCAGACTGTAGGATACTGAACAGACATGACAACTGAATGCATGGGAATTTATTTTTCTATAAAGTACACTTTGGGACAATTGGTGAAATTTAAATAAGGTCTATAGATATAAGATAGTAGTGTAAGATCAGTATTAATTTCCTGATTTTGCTAATTATAGGCTATGGAAGAGAATGTCCTTGCTTTTAGGAAACATACACCGGAGAATTGAAGAGTAAAGGGAACATAATCTCTATGTCACTCTCAAATGGTTTAAAAATGTATATTTGTATATAAATATATATATTATATATGAGAGAGCATATTTTGATATAATAACATTTAGTACATCTGGATGAAGGGAATATGAGAATTCTTTGTATTATTCATGTGACTTTTTTTGGAAGCCTGAAATTACATCAAAATGCAAAGTTAAAAAAATAAAAACCTTAAATAAAACCCCTCCTCTCAGATTCCTCCTTCTCCAAGAAGTTTTCTCTGATCTTCCCCTGCCCCTACTCTTGGGTGGGGTAGGTGCTCCTGCCCTGTGCGCCCTTGATCTGCAGCCTAGCCTGTCTCTCTGTCACAGCACCCATCACATTGGATTGTGGACACCTGTTTATGTCATTAAACTATGAGCCCAGGCAAGGAAGGCAGGGACGCCATCTTATTGTTCACCTTTGTGTCACCTGACCCTAGCTAATACCTGGCACAGAGAAGAAACTCATTGCGGACTTGCTGAGTCATAAGGTAGTGGGATGTGGTCTTATACCCAAGGTTTGATTTTCCAGGGGCCTGCTGTGAATTTGAGGCTTGCTTTTTAGGTTTTGTAGCGGGGATGTAGCACAGGTTTGGGACTCAGCACACCCAGTCAGAGAGCCGAATTCTGTCACAGCACGCACAAAGGACGGTCCCTTCAGTTTATTTATACCTTAGTGCTGTGATTCTCTAGCTTAGAGACGCTGTAAGCATAGAATTTGAGCTCTTTGAAAGAAAGGCAAATAATCAGTGGACTCTCTCTGCCTAGGCATTTAACTTAAGGGGATTCTACTGTATGTGCTTAATGCTAAGTGTGTTTAGTATAAAAAGAAACATATTTTTCTTACGATGTAGCCCCTGAATGCAAACCATGATTTCATCTGGTGTGCAACTGAAGAAACAGCAATCTGAACTGAAGTTGGAGGCAGAACTGATTGTAACGGCATTAGTGAGCAACTATGGGTGTTTCCTACTTGTTCCTTTCTTATGGGTAATGTTTGGGATTTTTAAGGGCAGGTTTGTCTATATGCAATGAGCTGATGTTACACTATAATGTCATAAAGCTGCAACCTCCTTCTTTATTTGTGATCTCCATATTAATTTACTCTCATAGGAGGGTATGCATTGTGGTCACTACTTCACCAGTATTTTATCTAATACTAACTTCCAAGTTAGATATTTTGCTATTTGGCAAAGATAGCAAGGCAACAGAAAATCAATATAACGTTTATCTTTACTAGAAGCCATAGAAGCCTATCTAGAAAAAGTTCAAATGTGTGCACATGACTCTGGGGAAGGAACTCAGCTACAGATGGCAAGAAATGTGAAAGCAAGCCAGGTTTCCTACTGAGGGTCTTTATTTATAACCTGGTGAACTGGGGCTATAACATGCATTGTCTTTCCTCCAGAAGGGAGTCTCCGTGAGGAAGAAAAATTGGATGTGGGGGCTCTGGACAGTATAAGTAGATGAGGAAAAAGCATAACTCCCCCCACATCAAAAATAACTCCCTCATGCATCCTACCAATCAGAAATTCATTTGGAATACCAGGTTCTTCCAAAAGCTGCTATGAAAGATAAGCATCCTACCACCTACACTTTAGTGTGAATTGGTTTCATCAGGCATTTTGATTACTTTTCCTTTAACAACTAGCTGAGAAGATGACATAGTGGTCTTGTTTGGAGGGAGTCAGAGGAGGAGGAGGAAGAAAGGGCAATTTTAGAGCAAGAGATATTTTGGAAAAGGTGCTGAGCAGGGCTGAATTGCTGAAGTGGGATGCTTAGGACAGCCTCAAACAGTGTCCTAGTTCTGGGAAGTTGGGGTACAGAGGTAGGGAGAGGAGCAGAAGTGGTCAAGGCTCCAGAAACAGAAGAATGAAGTAGCCAAAACAGACGTCGACCACGCTGCAATGGTGGTAGGAATCCTGCTTGGCATACCACCAAATGCCACCTAAGTCATGGTTCTGCAGTTGTTTACCTTGAAGAATTGCCTGGCTTGCTTCCTCTGGAAGAGTGAACTGTCTTATACATCAGTGTTTATCTTAGAATGGAGTCTACCTATGTTAGTGCTCAGTACACACTTATTTAATTAAACAGATAATGCTCCTGATGCCTTTGCCATACCTACTCATACTTGTCCAGAACCTTACCACTGTTAATTTCTAACAAAGTTTCAAAGTACTTGGCCAACACTAACTTCCACTGAACTTTAAAAATGAAATGAACAAAGTCCAGAGCAACCAACTGAATAATTCTGTTATATGAACCATCACTGTAAATGGCTCATTTATCTAAATGACATTCAATCTCACGTAGGCATTCAAGAATTTTAAGACAGAGGATGGCTATTTCTCCAAACCCTAAAAATCCTATAAGACAGGCGCAGCAGGAAGAAGGCTTTCATTCTTGTCAAAATCAGTCTTGACTAGTGTATCACAATGGCTGTGTGTCACTGTGACATTCAGGCAGAGGTGTTTGGTCCACTTGGCCATCATTCCAGAACTAGGAGCCTATGCCGTATAAAACCAAGAGTTGAAGAGTAGTAAAGATCAGAGCTCAAAATTAGGAAGAAAGAAGCCCAGAAACAGCTGGGAGGAAAGTGATCCTGCTGAGGGCTTTGCAGGGAGGGAGAGAAAGGGAAAAAGTCTCTAGGGAATGAATAATAGAGCACAGTGGGGCACATCTTTTTGCAGATTTCCTAGTTACTTGTCATCTGCTCCCAGATTTTCCCTGAAAAACTCTCAGGATAACTTCTTAAAGGAAATATGCTCTTTTGGAGGGAAAATAGAGGTTTAAATCAGGCTGATGAATACATTTACGGGCCGTTCCATTCACCTTCACTGCCATGCCTTCATTCAGGTCCCGGCCTTCTCTCTGGACAGCTCCAGTCATCCTCTAATTGCTGACTTCGCCTCCATTGCTCTGCTTCTGTTGCCTCACCCCAAGCCTTCAAAGTAATCCCCTCCTCTACCACAGGGAAATTGTTCTAAAACGCAAATATTATTGTTTGACAGCCCTGCTTAAAAGCTTTCAGAGACCTTCTGTTCTCTATGGACTAAACCTCAAAGTTTATTGCATTAAGAACCTTCACATTCTATTCCTCCAACTCTGTTTCTTATGCCTTCCCTTTATTAATTCTAGCTTCACTCAGTTTTTATTATATCTCCAGTTCTTTATATATGCCTGACAAACTGCTATTCCATCTTTTAGTGGCAAAATCAAGTGTTTCTCATCTTTGGAGCCCCTTCTTTGTAGCCCCACTTCCTAACTCTGAGAAGTCAAAGTGAGTATATTCTTTGTTGTTGCCACTCTGTCTGGTAAACGTTATCTAACTATGTATTTTTACAGCTTATTGTAGCTGTTTATACACTTATCTCCCCTACTAGATTTGACCTTCTTCAAGGTTGACACCTAACTTAGTTATTTTTGCAGATCTAGGACATGACATAGAATAAGTGCTTAACAATTGTCTATTGGGTGAATGAATGAAGTTTTCATGCTTAAATCCCAGTATTTAGTTAGTAGCTCAATAAGTAAAACTGAGGACTGTTTACTAGGAGTCAGCCCAGCCCGGGGCCAGGTCTCCTGTGGGGGTTGAGAAGTGAGGGAGACACTGATTGGAGAGAAGGGTCTGGGCTAAAGCAGATGTGGGTTCATTTTTTTTGGGGAAAATACATTTAGAAATACATGCAATAGCTGATGGGATGGTAGTTACTGAATAGGGGAGATATTTATGATATTATTGAAAAACATTATTAGGTTACATAATATGAATGGGAAATGGACCATATTAGAGGTGGCCATGCACAGGTTTTTGGATAGGAATGGAATATATTGATATAGTAGAATTAGATGAACATGAATTGGTCAGCAAGAAAATGAATGTTGTGGTCAGTAAGGTACTTGAAGCTGTAGGTATGGAAAAGAGCAGGGGGCTGTATGTCTCTGACAGTCTGTCAACTATATCTATGGGGAGAGGGAGACAAGGGTGGCATCTGGAAGAGGTTTGTGTAGAGAACAAAGACTGCAATCATATTTTTCACCACACCAGGACCCTCCTCTCCCCAGTATGAGGAACCTTCCCACTCTATGTAGCAATGCCTTGGTGATGATGAGCAATAAAAGTTCATGAATTTTCTATTTATTGGTGCTGTAGCAGCTGCTACAGTTAGAGGCTCACAGCTTGGTACCTCAGCTGTACACAACTTTCTGACCCAGTGTGTAGCTCTTTTAAAAAATATTTTATAATGAAAATTACCAAACACACAAAGTAGAGATTTTACCCATGTAACTGTGACCTAGTTTTAACAAAATCAAAATTTTGTGGTCCTTTTTTTACTGATATATTTTAAAGCAAATTCTAGGCTCATATTACTTCATGTGTCAGTATATCAGTATGCATCTCTAACTGATAAGGATATTAAAAGTAATATAACCGCCAAACCATTATCATATCCAGGGTTGCTTTCACTATGCTCAGGGATTGGCTCCCTCTCTTCCACCTCATCCCACTCTTCTATCAGGCTGTACATACAATTCCCAATTATGCCTGAAGCCATTGTCTTTCTGAGAGAAGAACCAGCCATTACACCCATTCTCCTTGTGCTAGCAGAGTCTTCCATATGCAAAAATACTATCTATGAAGAATGAAGTTTTCTGGACTTTTTGTCCAGCCCATACCTGATATTGTAATTAGTAGAAACATGTATTCAGTCTGTAAACTAATCCAGCCTGATTTCAAGTCTCATCGCACCCCCCTTCCCCCAGTATGTCAAAGGGGTTCATTTTTAAAATTTTAGCTTGAGAGTTCTTAGAGACTTTCAAGCAGTGTAAATATGCCAAATGTTTACAGATACACATGGAGTTGCCTGTTCTGCCTATCATTTTGGGGGTATAAATGAAGCTCATTCACCTAGTGACTTTCTGAGATAACTTGGGATGGTAGCAATCATGGCAACCAGCTCCTGTAGTAGTTGCTCTCTTTGTCCTTCTTTGCTACTAGAGAAGGTCAAAACCACCTGTTTGGAGTAGGATAAATCAACAGAGTGGATACAAAGAATTATGGTTCTCAAGTATTTATGATCTGCTTGGCAAGGTAAAGCACATATGTGAAGATCTACCTATCCATAAGGCATTGGAGTTAAGGGTCCAAAGTTAGGGATGTTCATGCTGTAGGCATTAAGAAGAGTGGGACGCACTTCTAACTGGAAATAGTCCTAGGTTTTTCGGAGAAAGTGAGATTTCACCTGGACTTTGACTGCTGGTCACAATCGTAGGTAAAGAGGAAGGAGTGGGGTGTTTGGGAGTGCAATGGTGGTGGGCAGGAAAACAGGATGAGCAAAGTGTGGAGAGGTGAAGGCACAGGCCAGGTGCAGGGAAGCATGTATAAGCCAGCGTAGCAATTATCTGTGGTGACCTGCACCATATATCACCACCTTTCCACCTGACTTAAAGTCAAACGGGCTAGACAGTTCCACACGTTGACAGTGTCCCATCTCAAGTGTCTACTATGATGTCTCTCTTCCTTTTGGCCTCAGGGCTTTCTTTGATGTCTAGAAAGACTACTTAACATGGCAGAGACAAGTCCACAAGTGTCGGAGAGTCAGTGTCTGTGGAGGCAGCCCTCAACTAGGGGAAGCTTGGTGTCAGTGGAAAATGTCCCAGAATTGTCACAGGAACAATTCTGAGATGCAGTCTACGTGGTTTCTCAGAGACCCCCCAGTGGCACTGAGCCTCAGTTTCCCATGGTGCTAACCAGCTCAACCACACATCTCTGCGTTGGTTTTCCCTCCTTTCATTTTCCACATCCACTGCCTCATTCTCCTGTTCCCTGAGAATTGCCTCCAAAATAAACTCTCTGCACTCAAATCCTTGTTGAAGACACTGCTTTTGGAGGAACCCAAACTAAGACAATCAAATCGGTAGAAATGAGGCAATATTCCAGAAAAGTGGTGAGAAAAAGTCCAGAATGGTAAGTTGATGGAGGCTTGTTACACTTTCTTACTAATTAAAAAACAATTATTCCTCCTTCTCTATTTGCTTTTCGCTTGCTTTTTCCTTGCTGTTATTTTGGAAGAATAGAAATGTAAATCCCACTTTTAGATTGCAATTTACATGGAACCAGGCATGGCCTATAGTTATAGTCCTCATGGATTCTGAGTTTAAGGATTTTGTCCCATTATCTCTCCTCCTTTTAGTAAATGACAATCCATTCCTCCTGCTGCTCAGCTAGAGATGTTCAGGTCATCTTGGACTCTCCTCTTTTTCTCACAATCTGCATCTATCTGTCAGAAACTCCTGTTGGCTCCACCTTCACAATATACTATGCAGAATCCGGCCATTTCTCAGCACCTTCATCACTACTGCTCTGATTTAAGCCACAGCTCTCTCACTTGGAAATTTGCAGGAACATCCTGGTCTCGCTGCTTCTGCCCTTAACTCTCTACAGTCTGTTCTCAGCAAAACAGTCAGCCAGAGAGATTCTGTTAAAATATAAGTCAGAGCAGGTCTTTCCAAGCCTCAGCACCCTCCTATGGCTTTCTATCTTGCTTTGAGTAAAAGCCAATGTTTTACAATGACTGAGGAAAACCAAAGATTTTACGTGGTCTTTCACCTCTTTCCTTCTTAGAACTTTTTTCTTCCTACTCACTCCCTTGCTTATTCCACTCCAAACCATTGGCCTCATTGCTGCCACTTAGACAGGCCAGCATGCTCCCAGGTCAGTCTCTGCACTGATGCAATCTCACATGGAAATCTTTCCTCTGGATATCCACATGGCTCACTCCCTCGCCTCCCCAGGTGTGCGCTCACCTGTCATTTTCTCACTCAGTCCTTTCCTGGCTTCCCAATCTAAAATTGCACCCTCCTCCCCAACCTGGACACTTTCTTTCCCTTCTCCAGCTTTATTTTTCCCTTTTGTACTTTTCTTTATCTAATAAGTATTTATTTTACTCGTTTAAGAATTTTTAACCTTTTTTTCCCCTTCCAGGAGGCAAGCTCCATGAGGGCAGGTGTTTTTTCTTGGGAATGTGTGTGGTATCTCTTTTGTTTATCGTTCTCTTTCCATCCTAGAACAGTATAAATATACTCACACACACACTCACACACAAACACACACACTCTCACACACATTGATTTATAGTGGATGAATAATAAATTTAGTGGATGTCTGATAAATACGTGGATACTCAATAAATGTGCCCCCAAATGTTGTGTGGATGCCAAATAAATATGTGTAATATGGATGCCCAATAAATAAATAAACAAAAATGAAAGAAGGGATATTTGACTTTTTTAAACCTTTTTGAGACTCTCTTTTTTCAGCTGAAAATGGGGATCCAGTATATAGCTCATGGGAGCAAATCAGATAATATATTTAAAGATCTTAGGAGAGGAAAGAACCTAGATAGCTGGTAGGAATTACTAATTATAAAAACTTGTGTTCTAATTTTTAGTTCAGAAGCCAAGGTCTTGAGATTTCTGTCTTAAGCTATGAAAGTACCTTTTAAAAGTTTTATAAGTGATGTTTAAGATAATAAAAATCACTTATTTTACAATTCATTTTTCTCAGGAAAGCGGGTGGGAATCAATCTCTTGGTGCCTTTGACTTGTTGAAAGTGTAGTATGTATGGAGTTTCTAGACTAGACCACAAGCTCCATCAGAACAGGTATCTAATTACCATGTACACTGCAATGTTCCTCATGACTGTATCTGCTATATAAATAGGTTCTCAATAAGTATATGTTAAGTGAACAAATAAAGATAATGTAAAGTTTTTCCTTCATTTAAGATGTCCCATTAATGAGGCTGATATCTAGCAAGACCTATGAACCATTTCTTTCCCCCAAGCAAGAAGCTATAGATGTTGACTTCATCTACCATTCTTGACTCACCTCCTCCCTGGTCTTTGGTCTGGATGTGTCTCTCTTTAGCGGCCTCTCTGGTTTGCTGCTGTTATCCATTCTCAGCACATGACTGACCCAGCATCTGTTCTTTTCTTGCTGAGTACAGTGCTGGGAGAGAAAGGCAGGAAGTTTACTACTCCACTGTACCACAGGCTTACCTTTAGGGAGTGATTGTGTGCGTACTAGGAGAGAGGAAGAGAATGAATTAGGTGGAGGTATTTGACTTGTTTGTATAAGAGATTGAGCAGTGATTGCAAATGGGAGAAACGGTTCTGTACCACAGTGTCCTCCTGAATTTTTAAGATTAGAAGGCACCATCTACTATAATATCAAGAAATGAAGTGTTCCTCCCATAGGGACCTTTCTGCTTTTTAGAGAATAATTGTTCTCATTTGTGGGTAACATGTAGGGTAGAAATGACGAAGTCTATTAGTTTCAGTGATTGCATCTAGCTTAGTTTCTCTTGCGTTCCTAAGATTGCAGCCTTTGTTAGTGAAACCAGCACAAAGGTGTTTATGCAGATGAGCATCTGTCAGTTCAGATCATTTGGCTTTTTTTCTGGGTGTGTGAGGAGAGGGTTTGAAGGGTGACTGGGTGGGAGTGGCTTTTAAAGAGGACCTATTACCTGTGAATTTTGAAGAAATGTATCATGACTTTGTTGTTTTACTTCATTTACACAAATTTACAATAAAATATGGTTTCAGGTAAGCAAGCAAAGAAGGAAAATGTGACTTCCAGCTTTAGCGCTATACTTTTTTTAGGACCTTGTTCTTTACTAATTGTAGTTATCGGTTTAATGACAGCATAAGTCATTAACTAGGGTATGCTGATTGCCATGACTAACTGACCTCAAATATGTGATGGTTCAAACAGAATAGAAGCTTATTTCTTTTTCATGTAATAATAGTGGGAATGTAGACAAGTTAGCAGATAGCTCTCCTCCACTGTCATTCAGAGACTCGGGCCAACAGAAGCTCTGCCATACACAGGCTTCCAAGTGGCCCTGGCTTTTCTTTTTCTTTTTCCTCTTTAGTTCATTTGTAGGGAACAAAAGCAAATTTTTATGTGCCAAGTTTAGAAGTTGTATACGTAATTTCTCCTTACATTCCATTGGTTAGAATTCAGTTGCGTGGTCACATCTAACTTCAAAGGAGTCTGGATAATGTAGTTGTTTAACTTGGGTTCCCCAGAAAATAGAATCGGAGGCAAGGAGTAAGTGCTAATGCTTTATTTGAGAGATGAAAGTCCACGCAGCAAGAGTGACAGAAAAGGAATTTGAGGCCGAGAAGGATGGTAAGCAATGCAAGGTGGCATGCTGGCTATTACTTCACAAGAAGCTAAAAGAGACAGCAGGTCACTTAGCAGATCAATGACTTGGCTAGCCTGTGTGGTGAAATCATGATTCAGAACATTCCATTGGAGTGAGGAAGGGAAAGAGAATTTATCCGCCTGGCTCTCTACCATCTCTTGCCTCTCACTGGTCGAAGTTTGCCTCACAGGGAGTTAACTCCTCAGCACTACTGGTTTGCACCATCTAACACTTTCAGCAGCTTCTCAGAAGCCAAAACCAATGGTTTTTGGTGTGACATTTCATCTGAATCTGAGTTGGAAAGTAGCAGGAGAAGACAGAGACTTGAGTGTGGCTGAGTGACCTCAGACAGCAAAAATTCATGGCATGCATTGAATAGGTTGGTTGCAGTGGTGGCTGTCTGGAAGGTAGGTGAAGCCAATACAATCTGAAAAATGGCAAAAGGATGTCTCATGGTCTGCCCCTTGAACCCCTGGAGATCCATTTGTGCCCTCCAATTATATCTGGTTCCCAAACTAAAATACGGGAACAACATTTTTTTGTTAGAACAAGAGGACATCACATCTTCCTGGAAAGTGGAGGTACAAGCCCAACCAGTCACAGAGTCACCTTCAAGTTACATTTTCCTAGAAGAGACAAGGCACGAGGGTTAGTGAAAAGCAACTACAGTTCTTGCTGCTGCAACTGGACCAAAGGCTGTAATTGCTATTTATCATATCTTTCCTCCACCATCCATTGTAGATTTCCTTCCCTCTTACTGGTATGCTTGCCTAGTGGGGTGACCCAGACGTTCATTCTGAGGATTCTAAGCCCTTTGTTGTCCTGATGTTATTAGATTGTGGTTGTTACAGTTGGCCAACGACAGTTATTACTGAGCGTGGAAATAGTAAAAGCTGTCTTAGTTAATTTTCTATATTCAAAGACGTATTCCTCCCTGCCCCCATTGTGTAGAAGCAACCCTGACTTCTCATAGTAATCAAGGTTGACTATGTCAGCCTGTATAGTCACTCCTTTCTTTGTCTGCCACTGTCTTGAAGAGTTCAAATTAGCCAGGTGGTAGGTACAGCTTCTAGTTCAGTGGAACCACCCTTGTGTCCCCTGACAAAAGTGTTCCTCCACTGGGAATCGCGACCTGTAACCCAACAGAACCTAGGGCTGAGGGATTGGAAGCACAAATACCACAAGTGGGTTATTGAGTGTTATGATGAGAGGGGACACTTGTATTTCCACTTCTGTTTGTTCTTGGACTTTTCTATTCAAGCTATTGGAGTCAGTACCATGTGTCAAGTATTGGTGTAGCATGTATACTGCATCCTGGAGGTCAGAGTCTCAAATCCTCCGTGTGTTTTTCCTGAGCTGGCACCTTAGCTGAGCCTTTAACAGATCATTCCACAGGTCTTTTAGGTTGGCTGCTTCTGAGTGATGAACTTATTTGTTAGAAAGGCATGGATTATCTTAAAAACATACTCATTTAATCAACAATAAAATGAAAACACAAAACACAGTATATGTCAATAATTTCATAAGCCTCAAGCTTTATGTAAAGAATCTAAATAATTTGTCAGAGCAAAACATAATGTTTTATTATTGGATAGAAACATAAGAGATCGACTAATTCAACTGCCCATTTTACAAAAGAAAAATGGCAGATCAGGGACAAGAGTGACTTAATAGGGGCAGCAGCTAATTAATGGCTGAATCTGGGCTACATCCAGGTTTTCTGATTTCTAGGTCCCGGGAAGTTCCATGGTATCAAGCCATCTTTTAAACAAAAAACATGGGTTTATCTTTTGAAAATTCAGAGCAGAGTTTTAGATACAAATCAGATTAGTTTCAAGGTTGCAAGTGGCTTTGTTCACCATTTGCCACCATATATAGTAAAATAGTGTTTTTTTATTCCTGGAAGTAGTACAGTTTTTCAAGTAGAAGCAAGGGAAACTTTCATCTTTAGGCAATAATTGCTTTCCACTCCTTTAGGGCCTTGTTCAAGCCTCACCTTCTCCAGTGAGCCTTCCCTAAATTCTTCAGTTTATGGCAAGCTTGTCTCTCTGAACTCCCACAGAAACTACTGGCCATTTTTTTTATTATTTCCATTGCAAGACAATTTTTACAAGATCATGATAAAATAAATGAAAAGAAAAAGTCATCTGAAATCCTGCTATTTAAACAAATTACACCATTTTCATTTTTCAAAATTACAGTCAGCCTTCGTAGGCATATATAATTTGTATGTCATTGGATATTTTTGTAATCATGGCACAAATATATATTTATAGTCATTCCCCACTTGACATCAATGCATGATCACTTTTTCAAGTTGCCACATGATTTTCATAATTTTACTTTTAATGGTGTTCCTCATTACCTCTTAGAAATTTCATAGGCAGTTCACAATTAACATGCCTATGACAAGATTCAGCTTTTCCATTCAACATCTTGCAATTTTACACAGAAAAAGTCCTCAACCTCTCTGTTTCACTTACTATCCCCTTCTTCCATTCTGTCTACAGGTCTAGTCCTTCTACTGACTAAATCTTTCTTAATTATAAACTATTTTTTCCAGCTTCATCCCTGGATTAGGCTTCTTGAGGCTCACAGTCCAATTGCAATAGCCTAGTATTAGCTATTACTAGTAGGCAGCTAGTAGTAGGTCTTTATAGTCAATCCTCCTTATGGATGCCCAAATAATCTCTCTAAAATGAAAAGTTTGATGCTGTTACTTCTCTGCTTTACAACATTCAATGACTCTCCTTTGTTTGTGAGAGGGTTGTCAGTACTTAAAACTAGGGTTATTTTACACAAAAATGTAGATTTCTGGTTTCTCTTGGGGAATTGAAAATCTAGCCACAATGGGTCTGCATTCCAGCATGGCAGCAGAAAGCTGAATCTCAGTAGAGGCTGTTCTGATAGACAGGGTGAGTGCTCTGCAATCTGACGCGAAGGTCTCCTAAATTTGTTTCATGGATCTTAGCTCCCTGGCTCCTATGGGCTTTTGAGTTTGAGAAACTCTGATGTCCAGGCTACAGCCTAAACTCCTTTGTATGGCACACAAGGCTCTTCATCCTCGGCCCTGTTGACTTTTTTAGGCTATTCTTCCATTTATCAAGACATAGAGAGTGGCTCCTCAAATGTGCCTTGGAATGCTCTCCTTCCATGCTGCATCACTTTCATGTATGGGGGAAGCTCTTTTTCTTCTTTCCAGACTTTGCTGCATTATCTCCTCTATGAAGACCTTCTTGATTTCCCAAGCCTACCAGGCTATTCTACAACTAGGTTTTCCCGCTCATGCTAGGAAGACAGGGCAAGAAGCATTCTCTTGCTGCTTCTCAGTGTTTCTTTTTCCTTGCTCCTTTTCCTACCCCTTTTTGTTGGACTCTCTTTCCTGCTTTCCATCTTTCCTAATCCTTTCTTGTCAATTTAATTCAGCAAACATTTGAAGAGGAGCTGTTAAAGGCATGGGATGCTAGAGGGGATTTAGTGATGAGTGAGGGGTTGCTGCTGTGGTAGGGTTTACATGCTGGTGGGGCAGATGGATGCGATGACGACAGCATGAGCAGGTGCTTTAAGTGAGGTATAGGCAACGTGCTGTGAAAGGGTGGAGGAAGGAGTGTTTACCAATCCTCTTTGGCAAAGGGAATGAAAGGTGATTGCTTATATAAAAAGATTTCTTAAAAGGATAATGGAACCACGTGTTCCTCATACCTGTCTTACACTTTCTTCTCATCTCTACATATTCTTCTTAGCCACTCCATATCTTTTATTTTAGAATGTGAGTCAAGTTGCCTGGGTTTGAGTCTGACCCCTTACTTTATATCTCTGTGACATTGGGCAGGCTACTTAACGTCTCCATGTCTCAGTCTCTTTATCTTCAAAATGAGAGTATCTACTTCATAGAAATGTTGAGAAAAATGAGATATCTGTGTAAAACATTTAGCACATTGCTTTACAAAGAATAAGCACTCAATGAAATTTAGCTATTATTAGTATCATTCTTTAGTTACCCACTAAAGAGTGCTAGTTATAACATGCTCCCACATGATGTTCTGGTGACTTCCAAACCTATAATTTTAGGTAACATCATTAAGAGAAAGTCCAGTGTGCTGGTGAAGTATGCAGACTCTGGAGCCAGACTGGGTTCAGATTGATCACTTCCTGCTTTATAAGCGTTACAAGCTGCTTATCTTCTCTGCATTTGTTCCTTCATCTTTAAAATGGAGATAATAATAGTATCTATGATATAGGGTTGTTGGGAAGATTAAATGAGTAAATATATCTAAGGTGCTCATAGCAGTGTCTGGTATGTAGGAGGTGCTAAATAAATGTTTTTTGAATTACTTATTTTTATTGAGCTGTGCTAAGAATTTCATATATGTTATCTCTGGTATCCTGAGATATCTTCACATCATAGAATTATAACAATCATCCTTATAGTACAGATGAAGAGACTGAGGCATGGAGAGTTTCAGTAGCTTTCTCAAGGCCCACAGTTATCAAATGGGAGAGCTAGGACTTGGAGACATATTTCTGAATCCAAAGCCTGGGCCCTTACTCAATATCACTCTCCTGAGTGCCAAACTCACACATCCAACTGTCTAGGAGGCATCTCCCAGAGGATATCTCATGGACACTTCATATTCAACATTTCCAAAAACGATCTCATCATATTTCTTCTGAACCTGCTTCCTCCTAAGGCTCACTATCTTTGTAAATGGGCCACCAACTCTACAGCTGCCCAAGTGAGAGAACTAGGGGTTTTACTTAATCGTCCCTCTTCATCCTCATCTACTCAATCAACCACCAATACCTGTGGCTTCTAACTCCTAAGGGTCTCTTGTATTTGTCCATTTCTTTCCATTTTCGTTGCCACCACCCTAGTCCAAGTTGCCATCATTTCTTTTTGAATAGATGCAATTACCTTCTAATTGAGCTATATAATTGCTTAATGAGGCACAGAATATTATTTTCACCTAGATTCCTTTTAAAGCGTGCTCTACCTTCATTGGCTTAGAGGACCCCCCCGACACACCACCTGCACTCATATCATATCACAGTTAAGGATATTAGATGATACCAAGATGTTAGGGCAAGGGGAAAGTTATTTTTCTTATGAGCATAGGGGAAAGAATTTTGTGGTCAAATACCCAGTGGAAAGGAGGAGAGAGGGTAGAAAGAGGAAAGAGAAGGGAGGAGAAGTAAGGGTGAAGAACCAGAAGATGATAAGAAGATGGGGTCTAGTGAAAATTAATAGGATGGAAAGCCAATAAATATTTTTTTAAATGCTATAGCTTAATTTTGAATATTATTTGCTTTGCTGTGAAGTAAATCCTCCCTTTTTCCTCTTATAAAATTTTCAAAATCTTTTAAGAACTTGTGAAAGTACGCATGTTTTGGGGGAACTGAACCCAGTTTTGTGACAGGTCAATATAATATATCACAGAGAAACTGTGAACCCAGAAGGCAGACGAGGTCATGAGAAATAGGCCCATGGGAATTTGCAGAAACTTTGGAACAGAACCTTGGCCTTCTATTAGGCTATGGAATTGTTGAGAGCTCAAGACAGTTATTCCTAGGTCTTCAAAGAGACAAGGGGTTCCCAGCTGACATCTGATTCATATTTGCGTGTACACAAAATCAGTACTTCCTGCATGAAAATTGATACTCTGAAAGAAGCGTGTAAGTCTAGAGTTTCTTTTCTTCTTTGTGAAAATATAACCAAATAATTAATTGTTTTCATTTCAGGATTGAGTAAGTCAGAAACTGATTTGGAAATTTTATTCACAGTTCTGCCTCTTAACTGCCTTCCAAGGGACTTGCCAAAGGGAAGTAATTTAACTTCTCTGTGATCTTGTGTTCCTCATCTGTAAAATGAGGGATTTAGGCCAATCATGGTTTCCTAAATTTTGATCTATATATCCACATATCAGTAGTTGTGGGAATTTCCACATTTCTCTCCACTTCCTAATGATGTTGTAGGTAGGATGACTCTATGTCCGGGTTCACCTCGTATGGTCCCAGTTTGTGCCTGTTTTCTGGTATAATTACCAATAGTGCCCCATTTCACTCTTCAAAATGTCCAGATTTTGATAATAACATTTACAATTACCCCATTAATAGGAGTTCCTTGAATAGAAAATTTTAGGTTAAATAATTTTAAGCAGGTTTTTTAACTGCAAACTTTGCAGATCCTTTAACATGCTAGTATGCCTTATGATTCTCAAAAAGGGAAAATATAGTTTCCAGGATTTTGGCTTTGGAATCTTTATTTTGCTTCTTCTGGGAATAGGTTAATGGAACTTTTTTTGGGAAAGAGTATTAAATCATCTTAATTCAACAAATACTTATCAAACTACTATGGGCCAAGCCCTGGAAGAGACAATGGAGAATTGGTGATTGAAAGAATCTAGCTCTGCCCCAGAGTCGTTTATAATCTGACCCGTAAGTGAGGTGAATGGTGGTGGGAATTAAGATTGTACACAAAGGGTTGCAATTCAAAGTCACGTTCTAGTTTTAATATTCTGCTGTGACACTATGTAATGACAGACCAAGATAAGACAGAATAAGTCCAAATCTTAAATGAGTGGTGTGATCTGAAAGCAGTGTCAAATGAAAGTTTCTTATGCTCAATACTGAATAAATATATTTGCTAAATCTTTCAGACTATTCATACAATGGCCCAGAGGACCAGTATTTTCACGACTATGCAGACTATCTTATTTTAAGATTCAGAGTCTTAACAGTGTCCAGGAAGAGATGACTTGTAGGGTTATTTCTAAAACAATACAAGAAATATTACTTTATGAAGGACCTTGTGAGTAGAGAGTATGATTAGAAAGTTACCTAAAGATTAATTTTCAATAGAATTGTTGTAGTTAACAATAATAATCAGCACTTAGTGATAAACGTTCACATAATGACTTATTCACATATTAATTCATTTATTTCTTATGACAATTGGATTGTATCAGTGTTCCCTATTTACAAAAGAAAGAACTGAAGCCCAGAGAGGTTGAGTAAATTACCAAAGTTTTCATAGCTGATCAATCATGGAAACAAGATTTAAGCCCAGGCAGTTTTTCTCCAGAGCCTGCCTTCTTTTTTACCTCTAAACATAAATGTCAACAGATATGTGTGAGGGCTGATTGTGAGCATGTCTTCCCAACTCTGAATTCAGTGACCTCACATTAGTAGCCTGAAATCAGCTATGCTGAATGTATTTCTACCATGGAAATCAGTAAATGCTACAAATCAGAGCTCCTCTCACTCCCCAGAGCTGACTGCTAAACATTTACCAGCACACCGCTGGTTATAGACACATTTGGAAAGTTGTTTGACTGAATATTGCAGGTATTTATTTGGGGAACTCTTAGTACTGCTTATATGTTGTCTTGGCATTTTCATCAGATGAGGATCCATGTTAGGCTGACCTGGAAGAGGGTATACAAAATGAGAATGCTTATGATGGTTGAATTTTTGGATCTAGGAGTCTTTTCAGAAAATTAAGTGCTCTATCAAGATGTTTCATTTCAAGAAACTTTGGAAAGGAATTATTGTCCAACCACAGCTCTGCTTATGCTTCTGAATTTCTAAAACCCAGTATTTGCATAATTCTTATAACAATTACACTTTGAATTCATATTCTAGTTGTTTATATATGCATATGTTCTCCCTGTTAGACTAAAAGATCCATCCTAGATTCCAAGTCAGATCAGTACTACAGTCTGAGAGAGTGCCTGGCACAATGTTTTTCCTAAGTGATTGAGTTAAATTTTGTTTAAATGAATAGCTTTTTTCCCTCTGTTTCAAATACAACGTGATGATTTAGGTAGAATGGTGAAGGAAACAATTTAAGAGATCACTTTAAATAATTTTGACTCAGAAAGATTTTCTCAAAACAGACAATCCAGTCTATTAATCTATTGAAATCATGAATGCATTTATGATGTTTACTGTTTTATAATTGAAGATGTAACTAATTTATAATTTCATTTTTCTTGTTATAAGTAGGCCTAAAAGATTGACATTTTTGGGGGGGGGTTTGGTTTCAAGACCTGTACTAAAGTAACTATTGGTTTGTATTTGTACATCTAGCTTTAAGACTCTTTTTGGGCTCTTTCCTCCTATTAACTCCTATTAGATCAGAGTTGTTGATTTCTCTCATCAGTATTTTGCAAACCATTTTTTCCCCCAGTTAAATAGTTCTTTTAATTTTATATTACGGATTCTATCTTGAGAGTTTTTTAAAAGTCTTGATGGTTTCAATTTATTCAAATTTTTTAGACTTAATGATGGGGCCGGCCCCCGGTGGTGTAGTGGTTAAGTTCGCGTGCTCCGCTTCGGTGGCCCAGAGTTGGCTGGTTCGGATCCTGGGTGCGGACCTATGCACTGCATATCAAGCCGTGCTGTGGCAGGCATTGCACACATAATGTAGAGGAAGATGGGCCAATCTTAGCTTAGCAAATCTTTTAGCTCAGGGCCAATCTTCCTCAAGCAAAAAGAGGAGGATTGGCAACAGATGTTAGCTCAGGGCAATCTTCCTCACCAAAAACCCCTGGAAAAAACCCTGTTTTATTGTATTTTTTAAAATATTTCCTTTGGTAATTAAATATATTTGGAATATTGTTTACAATAGATACTTTTTAGAACTGGTGAAGGGGCAGATCTGGTCTTTTCCCCTTGCCAATAATCTGCCTGCTACTCAGCTGTGAACCAGCAACATCAGGGGAACCTGGGAGTTTGACGGAAATGCAATGTCTTGGGTCCTACCCCAAACCTATTGAATAAGAATCTACATTTTAACAACATCCCCACGAGATTTGTATGCACATTAACGTTTGAGAAAAGCCAATCATTTGAGTCTTTTTCTGAAATTTGCCCTGCTGCAAAAGCAGCTGACTAGAATGTATTCTTCAACGCAGACCACAGTTTGGAATTCTGATTTATTTGATGGCGTAATGTTTATTGACTGCACCTGGCATGCTAGAATGCTGCAAAGGAAATTCACACCACCCAGCCATTGTCCTGCAGTTACTTTACTCTAAAATAAGAAGACACAGACAATTTCCTATTTTTTCTTTCATTTGTGCTTTAAAAAAATGTACACGTACGTGGAAAGAAGAAAAAGAGTTGGGTAGAGGAGACAGTTGGATTAGAATCCCACTCTAGGGGACTGTAGTTCACTGTTAAATAAGGGTAGATGAGGGCTGGTCACATACACAAGCAGAAATGAAAAGAATTCCGTCAGTGATCTAGATGTTCGGTCTGGGGAAAGCAAACATCTGGATGGCTGAATTTTGTGTAGACAAGGTATCTGGAAAATTGCTTGCATTTTCCACTTCTTCTCCAGGTGTTTTAGCATCATGTTGATGTGGCTCAAGCGCGTTGCTCTCAGACATTTCATGAATTTTTAGTAGAAGAAGTTCTGAAGCATTAATTTCATGTCTACATTCCATTCTTCATGAAAATTATAGTCTTTTTAATCTAATATTTGGTCAAGTTTCTCCTCCCCCTTTTGTGTTAAATTACCATTTTATAATGTGGATGTAGAAGATATTCATAGGCACTATCATTAAGATATGATGAAATGAAAGTAAGAATTTGAAGGGGTCCAGAATATGCCACCCCCAAACATATCATTTTGGCATAAGGATTATTTTGAGCTGAAGGCAATTGAGAATCAACAGATACAAGAAGAGTTTTTGCTCTCTCCTGATCTGCCTTAAAGCAGGGCATAAATTTCTCTTTGTGAAGATGTCCCCTTTTCTGTACCAGGAAAAGAAGAGCAACTCTTGTTACTGGAGATGGAGAGTTGACACGGAGATGAGTCTGCATAAACAAATCGTACTAAAACAACCCTTCTCTTCCACTAGTTTTCTCCATATATTTCCTAGTCACTTTCCTACAATTTATTGTTCCTTGAAGCACAACACCCTTTCCTTTGTTAAAATGGTATATAAACCTCTGAGTTTAGCCTCTTGAGTTTCACTTCTTTTCTGTGAACTCTTGTGTATGCATAATATTAATACATCTGTATTCTTTTTCTCCTGTTAATGGGTCTTTTGTCAGTTAAATTTGCATGTCCCCAGTCACTGAATCTAAGAGGGTAGAGGAAAAGTTTTTCCTCCCTAACAATTTTAACTCTCAACTCTAAAACGTCTTTTTTAAAAGTTTAGTAAATCATTTTAAAATAGAAAAGGAAGAAATAAAGAAGGAAAGATAAAGAGATAAGATATGAAGCATGTGGAAAGTCTGAAACATCAATAGAAATGGAATGACAGTTTTTAGGAATTAGCTATTTAATCATCTGTTTCATCTGATCGTTACTCGAACTGTCAATGACTGCAGGCACACTCTATGCAGAGGTTATTATTGTCATATCCTAAGCCTGCAGTGAGGTCAGCTGTTGGATCAATAACAACTCTGCTCCATCAGATAACGAATCTTAATGAGAATTGCCACTGTTAATCAGGTATCCTGAAATCCTTGAACAGGGCATTGTGATAAACAATTGCTGACTATTCTTCTCCCTCTAACCTCAGTAGATTTTGCTCACCCATGTTTTTAATTAACTAATTTATTTTAGGACATTTAGAATGCTCAAATCCTTTCAAAATTCTCCCCAGGGAGTTTAATCTTGAAGTAGACACAAGGAAGAATGTCCTTCCTTTCTTTGCAGAGATATATTTGGCACATTTAAAATTTTTTCTCAGAGTAACACATTTCTAAGGAAGGAAGAATTTGGTTTCACATTTCACTTAGCACTCAGTTCTTTAGCTCACAGAATGGTAGCATTTTAAAATTCAGCAAAAATATACAATGTTCTTTACGGGATATTAAACAAAAGTCAAAGCTATGGAAAATTACAACCTTTGGTGCAAAAGGAGATATCTCTGCTTTTTGAAAGTTAATTAGTAATGAAAAATCTTTTAGAAAAAAAATGTTGGGTTAAACTGAGATTATGGGGAAGTCTTAATAATTAAAAGATATTTTATGCATTAAAAAAGACGAAGATTTTGGCAGTTATGAACATTATTTAGTTTTACATTTTTGTGGTCTTTGTCCTCTAACATGTATTAAGATCTGAAATTTTAAAGCTTAGAGTTGGCATCTTCTCTACAACATTGAGAAAAGCCCATGATATTATTTCTGTTAAGTAATTTTATAACACTAGTGTTGATGTTATAATTAATAGAGGTAAGGCCATTCACCTGCATTTTTGCTTTCCAATTCATCTCTCTCATATCTACAGAATAAGACTGACCAAGACAAAACAATCAAAAACAGATGATTTTTTTTCTTTTTTATCTTTCTGGCTTGACTGATAAGTTAGCAAATGTAGTTAAATTACTATGTGTGTATCCTAAGGTATGTGGGGAAAAGATGAGTTGTGCCAGCATCTCATTGAAAAATTTTCTGGGTATTACCTTCCTGTCTGTTCAGTTGAGCTCTGTATAGCTTCCAGCATGAAAAAAAGTATTCATATCTTTTGGTTATCTAAATGTTAGAGATTTTAATTGTTACCATTTATGGCATTTACGAACCACCATTTTCAGTTATTTATTGCTGTAAAACAAAGCACTCCAAAATGTAGCAGTGTAAAATAACAATTGCAGGTCAGGAATTCACACAGGGTACAACGGGGATGATTTGTTTCTGCTCTACAAAGGCTAGGGCCTCAGCTGGGAAGACTCAATTGGCTGAGCAGTGGCTCAAATGAATGGGGGCTGGAATTATTTGGAAACTTCTTCACTCACATGTCTGATACTTGGGCCTGGATGATGCAAAGGCTGGGCTTCACTGGAGCTGTTGACAGGAGCACATACATGTGGCCTCTCCATGTGGATTATGCTTCTCATAGTGAGGTGGCTGGGTTCTACTTGGGAGCATCCCAAGAGGGAGCATCAGAAGAGTGAGAGTTCTAAGACTTCTGGGTGGAACTGCATGGCCTTTTGTGATCTATTCTCGGAAATCACAGGATGTCATTTCTGTTCTATTCTATTGATCAAAGCAGTCACAGGCCTGTTCATATTCAAGGGGAGGTGACATAGATCTCACCTCTACGTGGGAGCAGTATCAAAGAATTTGTGATTGTTTTTTTAAAACCACTACAACACCCAATTTATAGTGTTTTTATCCTAAGAGATTTTTCCTTACTAATTTTCTTAAAAAGCAACAGAAGGTATCTGGCACTTTATAGGGGAAAGCCAGAGGTGAGTCCCGTGTTTGATGATAAATTCAAGTGCAGAAATCTTATCAACAAATTCCTTTGCATCTCTCAGTATTACCCAGTTCATCAGTCTACATACAGTAGGTTCCAGAAAAATGTTAGGGAGAAAATTAATTACTGAGAGAATTTTATGTGACTTATGTTTCTTCCAAGGCCCCTTGCGGTCAATCAGGCTGTTGCATTAGTGTTCTGTCTGATGTAGCCATCATTAACCACAGCTCTATTAGCTGTTCATTTGCAGCATAAAATAGACTCAAATACAGAGGATTGCTTTTGAACTGAGCCATTGTTTCATGAATATTAGAACACAAATCAATGCTTATTGACTGGGTTTGTGTAGATGAACATGATAGTATTGCCCTTAACAAAACATGGTTCATTTCTTCAAAAAGATGCATAAGGCGTAGAACAAAAATAAGAAGCACTAGTTTTTCAAGATATTGAATTTTTGGTACTGAGCTAATAAGTTCATTTCTTCAAATACTTGAAGCTGTATGAACAGATACTACACTTTCTAAAGTACTTGCTTCTGTGTGGATGGCGGTGGGCAAGAGGCCAGAGAAGGGTAATAACTATAGGTAACACTCCCACGACACTTTAATGAGCATATATCATCTCTATTGACACTCAGAACAAACTCGTGAGGCAAGTATTATCCCAAATTTACAAATGAGGAAATTGATGTCACAGATTTTCTGCAGCATGCCTAAGGCCACTCCCTTGCAGTGGTGAAAAGATATAAACTCCTCAGACATGATCGCCTTTGGAAAGTCTTACCTGATCCTCCTCAGCCAAATTAAAGTGCTCCTTCTCTGTGTTCTTGTAATACCTTGAAATCTGCCCCTATCCACCACTTTGTGTTGCAATTATCCTCTGTGTTTGTTTCTCCCCACCTGGCTTGAATAGAAGGACCTTGTCTCGTATATCTGCTACCACTAAGGATTTGACTCAAAGTGACCAGTGAATGCTTGTGGAATGAATGAGTGATTGAAGGTCCTTCAATATTAAAATTCTCTCTGCCAATCCATGATGCGTTTCAAGGAAGAAGTGTTCTGTTAGAATACGGTGAAGAAAAGCTGGTATTTGTGGATAGGACACAAGGAAGCCATAGACATAAAGACCTGTGAATCATCTGTGGTATTGTTTTAGCTCATTCTCCAGAATACACAAGGAGAATGTACAGGAGGCCTGTGTGCTGAGCAGAGTGAGTAAGGGGAAAATATTAGGAATTGAAGTCAAAGAGTTAATGAGGTGGGGATCAGATCTTCTCAAGCCTTGTAGGACAGGTAAGGATTCTTTCCCGTTGGACTCAGCTGTCAAGTGATCCTTTTAAAACTGATGATGAGAGTAGATAGGGGCTGGGCAAGAGTGGAAGCAGGGAGACAGATCATGACAGATTTACTGCAGTGATTGAGCGGCTATGGTTGCTTGGACAAAAGTGAGAACTGGTTGGGTTTTGGATGAATTCTGAAAGTAGAGCCAACAGGAATGATTAGACATAGGGAGAGAGAAAGAAAGAGGAGTAAAAGATGAAGCCAAGATTTTGGGCCTGAACACCTAAAAGAATGGATCGGTTAAGATGGGAAAATGTATGGATGAAGCAGGTTTGGGGAAAGAAGAGCAAGAGTTCAGTTGTGGGGGCCGGCCCGGTGGCGCAAGCGGTTAAGTGCACGTGCTCTGCTGCGGCGGCCCGGGGTTCGCTGGTTCGGATCCCGGGCACTCACTGACGCACGGCTTGTTAAGCCATGCTGTGGCGGTGTCCCATATAAAGTAGAGGAAGAAGGGCACGGATGTTAGCCCAGGGCCAATCTTCCTCAGCAAAAAAGAGGAGGACTGGCATCAGTTGTTAGCTCGGGGCTAATCTTCCTCACACACACACATAAAAAGAGTTCAGTTGTGGACAATGTAAGGCCTGAGGTGACTATTAGACATCCAAGGGGATAATATTAAGCAGGCAATATGATTGGAGTTTAGGATTAAGTTGGAAATATGATTCTTGTGTTTAGGAGAGAGACATCAATGTGGGAGACAGTGCAGAAATGGTAGTAAAAGCCAGGAGACAGAACGATAGCACCAAAGAAGAGAGTGCATACCATGAGAAGAGGTCCAAAGATTTAGCCTTGATGTGTTCCAGTTAAATAGGTCCAGGAGAGACAAGGCATTGGAAAAAGAGACTAAGAATGAACTACCAGTGAGAGAGAGTATGATGTTTGAGCCCAAGTGAAGAAAGGATATCAAGGAGGAGGTGTGGTCAGACACCAACACTACTGATATGTCAAGTGTGCTGCAGATTGAGAATTGGTCATTGGTTTTGGCAATGTGGGGGACATTGGTGACTTTGATAAGAGTAGTTTTGGTGGCATGTTGGGAGCAAAAGACTGACTACAGGTATTTAAAGGAGGATTAGAGGAGAGGAATTGAAGCCAGCAATTACATATGATGCTTTCAAGAAGTTTTGCTACAAAGAAGAACAATGAACTGGAAAGTGGGGTCCAGAAGAGTTTTTTAAAAAAAATTTTAAGAACATATGTTTGTATGTGTATATATAAATACATGTACAAATATATATATATATATATATATATATATAATTTCCTGCATACAATTTTAAAGTCTTGATTAGATTTAAGTTTAATAATTCATGGGTGATGTTCTGTATTTCGTATTGCATTTCCTTAGGAGGCACTAATATCAGGTTGTCTTAATGATTCTAAATTTTTATATTTCCGTATTATTTGGTTAGGGTTGTGTTCAACAGATACTTCTATTAAAAAGGTATGGTGTCCCTTTTGCAATTAGTAAACAATCTGTGTAGTGATATTTTGGCACTGTGGATATTTTGTTTCTCTCTATATCTCGTTTAGTGCCTAAATCAGTTATTTAATTGGGAGACTTTAAATGATGATTTTCAAATTTAACATTTTTTACTACATTTTTAGCTGGCTTTTTTTTTTGGGGGGGTAAAGGAGAGATTTTTCTTATCAACTGGGGATGAACTGTACTTTCTCCTAAAAGCTTAACTCTTTCCCTTCAATTACCAATTATCAGAATAAGAAGTTACTTCCAATTGTGGAAAAGGATTTTTTTGTGTGTGTGTGAGGAAGATCAGCCCTGAGCTAACATCTGATGCCAATCTTCCTCTTTTTGCTGAGAAAGACTGGCCCTGAGCCAACATCCATACCCATCTTCCTCCATTCCATATGGGACATTGCCACAGCATGGCTGGACAAGCAGCGCGTGGGTGCGCGCCCGGGATCCGGGCTGGCGAACCCCAGGCCGCTACAGCAGAGTGCGCGCACTTAACCACTTGCACCACCAGGCCAGCCCCTGGAAAACGATTTTTTTTCCTTAACAGAAGGTTTGTGTGTGTGTGTGTGTGTTGTCATTGTTTGTTTCTTCAAGTAGGTGAAATAACAGCATGTTTACAAGTTGAAAGGAATGATCCAGCAGACAGGGTATCGATGATACAGGAAAGAGAGGGAAGAACTGCTGGAGTGAGTCCTTGAAGGGGGAAGGGGGCTGGACTTGGATACACAGGGAGCGGACTGTTTGAATTGTTCACTTATAGTAACACATAGAAATGAAGAGTAGATGGTACCAGTGCTGGCAGGTAGTTACATGTGGTTGGGGGAAATCTGTGGAGGTTCTATTTGATAGCTTCAATTTTCTCAGTGAAATATGAAGCAAGGCCAAGAATGGGATGCATAAAATAGAGATATAGATGGGGGGAGTTATTGTAATGACAAGTTCTAGGCAGGACCATTGGAGCAGTGAGGGACATAATTTATGATACAGAGGTGGTCAAGGAACTGAGCAAAGTGTTAGCAAGATCATCTATTTATATATTGACACTGCTAAGAAAAGATACAATAGCAGTCTTGGGGGGAAGGGCAGTGAACCAAGGACTAAAAATATTAAGAAATGACAGGGAGTAACCCATGGGCAGTAGATGACAACGATAATGAGAGGTAGTGGGTAATTTACTGTGATAACATAAAATTCAAAGCTGCGAGTTTAAAGGGATATGTGAAAAAGAATGGTTCAGAAGTGATGATGAGAGTAAGAAGGACACCTTTCTATCTCCAGGCACAGTGAAATGGGCTGTAGGAAAGCAATTTCCTCAGGAGAAAGGCAAGTTTTTAAAACAATTTTTCAGCAATTTGATTACGATATACCTTAGTGTAGGTTTCTTCATGTTGCTTATGCTTGGAGTTTTTTGAGCTTGAATTTGTGGGTTTATCACTTTGATCAAATTTGGAAAATTTTTCACCAAATATTTTTCCTGTCCCCACCTCCTTTTACTCCTTTAGGGACTCTAATTAAGTGTATATTAGGCCTCCTGAAGTTTTCCCACAGCTCACTGATGTTCTCTGCTCTCTCTTTTCTTTTTTTTTTTTTGGTTTCATTTTGAATTGTTTCATTGCTATCTCTTCAAGTTCACTAACTTTTTCTTCTCCTGCAATCTGTAATCTGCCATTAATCCCATATAGTTTATCTTTTCTTTCTCACGTTTATAGTTTTCATCACTGTAATTTTGATTTGAATCATTTTTATATCTTTTTGTATCTCTTCTACCACATATTCTAGCTTCTTGAAAATGTGGGCTACTGTTATAATAACTGTTTTAATGTCCTTGCCTACAAATTCTATCACCTGTGTAATTTCTGAATCATTTTGGATTGTTTGTCTTCTCACTAAATTTCATATTTCCTTGATTTTTTCTTGTCTGGGTCAGTTTTGATTGTATACTAGACATTGTGAATTTTACCTTGTTGGATGCTGGATATTTTTCTATTCCTGTAAATATTCTTGAGTTTTGTTCTGGAACATGGTTAAAATACTTGTAAACAGTTTGATCTTACCAGGTCTTGCTTTCAGGTTTTTTAGGTGAGTCCAGAACAGTATTTAGCATGGGGTTAATTTTCCCTACTAGTGAGGCAAAACCCTGCTGAATACTCTACTAAATGCCCCCATCAATTATGAGGTTTTCCAGTCTGGATGAAGGAGTTGGCTGGAGGGATCAGGTGCTATTCCTGGAACTTTTATTTCTGATCCCTTTGGGTGATTCTTTCCCAAGCCTTAGATATTTTCCTCAGAGGCATATGCTGGTTAGTATTCAGCTAAAGACTAGAGGAGGAACCCTCTGCAGATCTCTATAATTCTCTCTGTGGAGTTTTTTCCTCTCTGGTGTTCTGTCCTGTAACTCTAGCCACTTCGGTCTCCCTGGACCCATAGCTTCATTTCTTCAACTCAGGGAGACCATGGTGCTCTGCTTGCAGTCTCCCCTCCTGCACCGTGGCCTAGAATATTATTGCAGGGAGTAAGCTGGGGCTATTAGAGGATACATTTTGCTTGTTTTCCATTTTTCAGGGATTATTGTACTTTGTTGGCTGATGATCACTGTCTTGAAAAAAACCCACTGTTTCACACATTTTATCTTTTTTCTTGGTTGTTGCAGTCAGGAGAATAAATCTAGTCCCTGATATTCCATCTTCGCCAGAGTAGAAGTCTAAGTCTGAGCTATTTTTTTGTTGGAATAGTATATTACCATGGTATAGATTAGCTAATCAGATTGTCTGACAGAAAGAAGAATTAGGAGGGTATGGGACTTGGAAAGAGTAATTCTGGGGAAGAGATTGAGACTACAGGTGAGGGTGTGTGTAGCTCAGGTCAGTGTGAGAGCACTGGCCGTTGGGAGGGGCCTGGCATTACCAATCTCCACACTGCTAGGGCAGCCTGCAGAAAAGCATTTATTTCTAAATCTTTAATCATTTGAAAAGATGAAATTATTATTGTAACAAATGAAGTTGTTTATCTTAAGATGCTCATGTATATCTTTTATTTGCCTACCACAAATCTAGACAAGATGAATAGCCTATTTTCACTTGTATGTTTGATTTTAGTAGTGGCCTTTCTGAAGTATGGTGAAGAGAAAGCATTATATTTATAGTCAATGCAATACTTTTATAGTCTATATCCACCTGCAAGGAGCAATTTTCATGAAATGGAATAAATGAAGGCTTTTAAAGGATAAGAAAAAGAGATTGGATTTGCAGAGGTAGAATATTAATAGAAAAATAATTCTGGAAAAATTTCAACTGACAAAGGAAAACTCAATCACACATTTGCATAAAGTGTTTCTGATTAATTGTTTCTGTTGGGATAAAAGATCCTCCCTCCAGACCCCGTCCTTACTGCTCTATCATTACCTCAAGCAATGGGCTTCAGTAGATCAAATCAATTATAAAAGCAAATAAAGAAGCTACATTTTATTTGTAGGCCTCAGTGTTGCACAAAAGGATTTGGGATCCTGTTATATTTACATAACCAAAAGGGTACCCCACTCATGGGACAGTAGGATGTGTGTTCTGTTAATTCTTGGTCCACATTCCCTTAAAAGCAGGGCACCTTACTCACATGTCATATTTCATAAGTGCTAGTTGGGAATTGGTATCTTCCCTCTGTGACATAATGAGCTATTCATTTTACTTTTTCAGTGGAGGAATAGGAGAGAAGAAAATAGAAACTTGGAGACTGAATTGAGTATATTAACACACAATTTTATTGACTCACAGAAAAGTAAGTTGAAAATAAAAGCAAAAAAGTAAAGTTAAAAATTAAGGGAAGTGGGACTGGTTTTCTAGCTCATGGTTCCATCCTCGGTGGGTAGGAAGTACTCGGGACATGCAGGTTGTCACAAGGCAAGGAGATTGATCTGGTGAGTGTCATTGAATGGCTCTCACTCCCACTCAGCACTGTGGGTCTCATCAAAGTATGCAAAGCTCTGGACGCAGATGGACACCTCCTTTAAATCTGGCGATGTAGTAGCCAGTGGTTTAGTAACCATTCTGAAAAAAACTTGCCAGGGAGGTTTTCCAATGCAAAAATGGCCAGATCTATATAGCTGTTATCCTCCACTGCATAGGCAAAGGGCCTTTGTACTCCACATGGGCACAGTGAGGGCCACATCTCTATTCATATACAGCATGTGAGGTAGCATTCCACGGAACAAATGCTGGGTTTGAGCATTATAAAACTTGTGTGCCATGAAACTTTCTGGCCTGGCATTGCCATTATTCATTGCAACCTCATAAGAAGTGTTAAAATCTCCAGCATGAGGACCTTATATTTGCTAGGGACTTGAGTTCTGAGCTGACCTGCTGGATAGTTGGCATTATTATAATGCCTCACAGGCAGTGGCTATATGGGTATTAGCTCCATTGCCAAGGTCTGTATGTTTGATATAGAGTAAGGACACAATTTGTAGGGAGTGAAATTCAGGTGTGAAAAGTTGAAGCACACTGGAGTAAGCAACATGATTAATGTTTCTTTCTCTTTCTATGTACCTAATGAAAATTCTTGATTCCATTAAAATATTTTTTATATTTGTAACAAATGCTCACACAAGATCCATAAGAAGTGAGGGTTCAGTCCTGGGTAGACCTCAAATGTTATTCTGAAAAATTTACCAGGTTGTACATTTTGTTGCATATCACCCTCACACCCACTATATACACACACACACTTATATATGCATGCATATATACATATATATATATGTACACACATATGTATATATATGGATTTTCATTTAGTCACTCATTCAGCAATTATTTACTGGGCTTCTATTTTTGTACTGTGCTAAATACTGGGGATGAAAAAATGAATAAGACACTCCCTGACTTTAAGGTTCTTGTATTTAGTAAGATGTAACTGGAGTGGTAATTTTTATTTGTTGTATACATTCTGAAATTATGTTATCTGCATTGATCAGAGTCATGTAAAAGAAAAGTAGAGGGTATGAATTATGAAGTGAGTTTCAGATCGTGTTTGGACAGCCAATACTGACATAGATGTGAGAAAAGGGTTGGAAATCATCTGTTTTATTAATAAATTGAATTCTGACTTACTTTTTGCCTTCTGGGGCACAAGTAAGTTGCTTTCCAGGAGCGGGAACAGATTCACCTTCCACTCTCCCGAATTTTTTTCCCAGGCAGTTCCAATCATTTTAAGGTTATGACTAATGCGATGGTGGTGCCTTCATACCCCTGATGCCATTAGAGATCACCCCTTCCCTGTGAGGGAGACTAGGCCAGTAGTGGTTTTATTTCCAAGTTACAAATTGACATCCAGAGTAAGCCACTTGTCCAAGGTCACACAGCTGCCAAGTGCTGGAGAAAGGACTCAGTTGGCTTCTGTGCCCAAAGCTCACTAACCCTATTAGGCAAACTAAAGTTTTGTTGGGTAGACAATTTTCCAGGATTGCATCTGCCAGTTTTAAAAGCAGCAAACAAGTGTTCTTCCCTCAAAATATTGCCACCATCTTTCCCATCTATAGATGGCTGGACATGAGCCGGATGGGCAACAGGAAGTAGATATGACATACCCAATATTCTTGGTTCTTACCTTGAAATTTTGGTTTTAAAAGGGGAAAACATTTCCTGAGCCGCAGACATCACAGAAGTGTCCCCGCCCACCCCCATCATCTCACAACAAACCGGTGGATATCATCTTCTCCATTTACAACTGAGGAAACTTGAGTCTCGGAGGGTTGAAATAATTTGCTCGCAGTTACACAGCTTGTAACTGGTCACATCAGCCATCAATGCTCTTTACCCTCTGATACTCTAGGCACTTAAGCAGGAGTGCAGGAGAAGGATAGCTAGGTTGTCAAAGGAAGTAAGAAGAGCTAGGTGAATTAGCATTGATGTGGGACAGTGGAGGGCAGGAGGAGGTGGAGAGGGAGGGAGAGAAGTTCCTGCTCAGAGTATCGTCGGTATGTGTGTGTGAATATTTAACACACTCTGGCTTCTCCACCAGGCAGAACAATTCTCTCTTTATGCTCTTCCTTCACCTCAGAGGTTATATAATTCTATCTGTGTTCTTTTTTGGGATATAATTACAAGAAACTTCTTAAAAATACCATTTACTAGAAGAAAAATTATTTTAAATTGTATATTTATAAAACATATATTATCTTAGTGATTAAGTCCTAAAATTAAAATTCCAGTGAGGGCTTTTTATTCACAATTATAGCAGCATTTTTCACACGACTGATATTGCTTCTAATGTCTTGGATCCACACAGTACCTTTTTAATAAAGAGCTCAAATTATTCCAGTGGGTGGCTGCTTAATAGCACAGAGGTTAGGAGCAGACGGATCACCTTTGAAGGCTGGCTCCTACATAGCTGTGTGACCTTGGGCAAGGTTCCTAACCTCTTTTAACATATACTTCTCTACAAAGCGGGGTAAATTCTACCACACCGAGATGTTGCGAGGATTAAATTACACATGTAATATGGGATCTAACGCAGGGCCTCGTGTAAAATAAAAGGTCAGACGCTGTTAGTTTTCTTCCTCTTTCCTCCCCAAAGGATGGAGGATTGGTTTCAACCTTGTTGCGTTTTTTTGCAGACGGAGAACTAGAAACAGAAGTGAAGGATTTACCAAATTTCCCAGCAGAATCTAGTCCTATTAACTTCCAATTTGCTGTTCTAGCTACTGACCCAGTTAAACCTAGATCTACAGGCAGGGAGGAAACCCTGTAGGAGAGAATAATTCTATTTTTGGGCTGTTGAAAGATGCTGATTCTGTGTCGTTTTGACAGTTCCTGGAGCTCTATGGGAGAAGTACTTGCTGTGCCTCTAGCTGTCTCACTGGTGAGCTGTGTGACTTTGGTTGAGTCATGCGACCACTCTGGGTCTTGATTGTTTCACAACAGTTGGTCTTCACCTCTCTTCTAGGACTTACAGTTTTTCTTCCACTGTCCTTACAGATGTCTGGGCCTGTTTCCACCATCAGATCCTAAGTGTGTGGAGTACAGACATACATCCTGCTCACCTGGTATCCACTCAGTGTCTCTGCCAATGTCTCTTATATTGCTACCCAGAAAAACTGGATCAGGTTTGGTATGAGATCATAAGATGGTATTGAAATTCACAGCAAAGTTATGAATCTATTACAATAACTGAAGACACACACGTGTGTACTCTCACACTCAGACACATGTACCCACTCAAGATGTTGCCATCAGAAGGGCATAATGTGGCCAGTATGGTTGACTGTGTCCTTCTGAAGTGAGCTTTAAAGGTGAAATCTTCCAAGGGTCTTCTTCTGCATTCTGAAAGTAGCCCCTGTCAGATTTATTTATTTGCTTGTTTACTGTTGCTCTTTCCTTCTAGTATGTGAGCACTATGAGAATTGGAACCTGTTTGTCTTGTTATCCACTGTATCCACTGTACTAGAATGATGCCTAGAAATGAAAAAACTTCAACATATATTTCTTAAATGAGTTACAATGAATAGACAAAAAGTCGTCACTTCCTTCATCCTGTTGCCTGCAAGACAAGAGTACCAGGAAGATGACAAGGTTCTAGCCATTGTTACAATCAGGTCACTTGTACAGGCAGGTAGATCCCTTGTGAGGAAAGAGGGGCCCCTATTGGGGTCACAACACCTCAACAGGTTAAGGAATTCCAGCAGATCCATGTTATAGAGGCCTCCCATATTAACACAAGAAGTGATGGAAATAGAAGCTTGATGTAATAATTCTAAATTAGGATGACAGAAGCTACATTTAATAGCTCTAAACCAAGATTATAGAAGGAGATAATTAAGTTGTTTTTCTTTTAATTTTATCTTCAATTTGCCTCCCATCCTAATTGACCTTAGATGTTACCTTCCTCTTATCTTAAGCTTTTCTAGCTTCACCCTGTAGTCACTCATGTCATCTCTCATATCTTTTGATTTACTTTTTACTCATTTGTCCAAATTTTCTTCTCTTTTGGTCCCAAGTCACATTCCTTACTCTTCTATTCATTCTATAAAGAGGAGGGGCCTTACACCTAGGATTATGCCTTCTTTCTACCCCCAACTGTTCAAGACTCAGCTTGCACCCACTAATTCCAAGGGGTAGACCTCTTCTCTATTTTCTCTACCTAAGACACTTGGGAATTCTGCATAATAAGTTTCTCTTGCTTGGCATTTAATTTCATATTATAGGTATAATCACTTATTTCAGTGGATACAAGTTCTGGGTGAATGCAACTCCACAAAGAAACCAAGATCTGTCTATACTGCTATCCTGGAAGATTTTCACCTACTGTACAAAAGAAAGCGCTTGCAGCTCTCCTAGCTTTATTCCATTTTTCTTCTTTCCTCCACATTTGCAAAGTAGCTCCCACATTCCCTGTAGCTTCTTGAAATGAATCAATTTAACCAAATCTGTATTTGTCAAAGAGGTGACTGCAGCCATCATGTGATTTGAGCTGTTCTGCTGAGAGATAATATGCCCCCAAATAATTCCTTCTTATCTCACAGAACACTCAATTTTACACCTTTAGGGACTCATGACTTTGAAATCTTTAAGAAGTCACTATTTCATTAAAACTGAGGGAGAAGGGAAGTAATAATTAAGATATTAAACAATGGAGCATTGTAAACAATATTTATGTTTTCAAGCTTCTATAAATATACTTTACCCATAACTTCTCTTTATATTGTTTTACTTAACGTTGTAATATAAACATTTTTTCTGCTGCTACATAGAACTTTATAATGATAATTTTTAATTGATGCATAATATTCCATTGAGTGGGTATACCATGATCGTTTTAACTACTCCCTTGTTATTGATTGCCTTCAACTTTTCGTTAATTACTGTTTTGGTTATCTTTGTGAATGTGCCCTTCTTCATATTTTGTCTTTTTTTCCCTAACGTTATTATTTGTTTTATAAAAATGATAAATATTAATTAGGAAAAGAACAAGCAGCGTTGAAAATTAAGATGACAATAGCAAAAATATCCATCCCAAATCTCACAGAGGGATAATTAATATTAGGCGAATATTATTCCAGATATCTTTGTATGCCAACATAGAGATTAATGGAGATTCCATTGTGTAAATATTAAATGTCTAATTATCCTCTTAAAATATGTTTCTATATAGCTCTCTACCTCTAGATCCAGGGGGCTTCCGTCTGCAGGGAAGGAGAGGCTGAGCTCAGTGATTGTCCACACTGCTGTGTGTTGGAATCACTTTATGAGCTTTAAAAAAATAATACAGATGCTGCGACACCTTTCTTGGAGATTTTTAAAGGCTTCAAGGTAAATCCATCAGCTATGAATTTCAACGCTGATATTTCTTTTAATAACTCCATAGCAAAACAATAGTTTTGAAAGCTAGACGGTGTTGAGAAAGGAATTTTACAATATGTCTAAAATCCAGGCCTAACGGACTTAATCATTCAAGCGGATTATGGGGGAGAGAAACAGTGGCTAAGTGAGAATGAAAAAGTCAGTGTTGTTTGTATTTTTTGACCTGACACTTTGAGGCTGGATCTTAGCATGAAGGAATGGCTTTAGAAACATCCAGAGAAGCAGTGAACCTCTGAAGACATAAGATCAAATGGGCCACTTTCCTGGGAAAAGTCAAGGGGAAGCTCTTGGCTCCTGTGAGAACTTTAGCCTTCAGCTCAGTGTTACTTGCAGTAAGGCCGGGGAGCATGGCACAGACATGATGGCAGAAGGCAGAAAAATCAATGAGCCTGGACAGAGCTCCCAGTTCCCCATGTTCCATGTTTGAAAGTAGAGAACCAAGAATATTCCTGAATGCTCTGGGGAGGGGATGCAAAAGAACCAGGAGGGCTAAGGGTCTTCCAGAGGGAAGAGGCTGCAGGACAGGACCGGAGGTAAATTGTTAGAACCATAGACTCCATCCAGGGGTGGCACATGAGTGTCAGCCCCTCCTCTACCCAAATGCCAGTCTCACATTGGCTCAGTGTCGCAGTCCAGGGAGAGGCCAAGACCAACTCTTTATGGCAATTAATGTTAATTAGGAAAAGAACAAGCAATGTTGGAAAGTAAGACGATAAGAGCAAAAATATCCATCCCAAATCTCGCTGCGCTGATACAGTGATAATTAACATTAGGTGAATGTTCCTCCAGATATCTTCCTATGCCATCTGAAAGAAGACTGAAAATTTGGGGACTTCATCTTCCTCCACTCACGCTACCATAAGGTCATACAAGCCGTAGTTCTAATATACCCAGATGCTGTCTTAGAGAACAGCAAGGGGAGAGGAATACAGCCTTAAATCTGAGCATTTACCTGGATTATGTAAGCTGGAGTAGATACAGACTAGCACTGTTTTAACTATTGAACCTCACTGAGTGGACTGGGTTTTGGCAGTGGGATTGTGGAAGACACCTGTTCCCCAGCCCACAGGCTGGCAAACTCTTTTCACATGAAGAGTGTTCATTCTGTCATATAGCAATCATTCTAGCCATCAGCAAGATGACTTCCGGGGCTAGCTTCTTCAAATCAGTACGTGTAAAGGTCAAAGAGTTTTATAAATGAGGTATTATGACCATTTCCTTGGGCCAATCTATATCTGTTTATTCACAATCTTTTTAATGTTTAAGCCTAAAATATTCACTACAGCTGAGAGTAATGGATGTTTTTGGCATTTGACCTACAAAAGCCACAATTTTCCTCAAAAATCTTTCTTTATGCCTAGATCTGTCACTTTGGGGTCCAATTTCTAATGCTAATACTCCAAGCAGTTATTCTTCTTAAAAAACACCAACCATAGAACTACCAAAATACATTAGCTTTCAGTCTAAATGACGTCTTTGTTTTATTACAACTATTGAGAGCAAAGGTTATTGTCTCCGCTACCCTGGGAAATTTGAAAGATTTAAAGAGATTGGACTTTGGAGAAATTTTTCCCCTTCTTGATCCTTAACTGGTTGCAAACGTCTATGGGCTATATAGTTGTTTCTTTTTTTTTTTTTTTTTTTTGTGAGGAGATCAGCCCTGTGCTAACATCCGCCAATCCTCCTCTTTTTTTGCTGAGGAAGATGGCCCTGGGCTAACATCTGTGCCCATCTTCCTCCACTTTATATGGGATGCCGCCACAGCATGGCTTGCCAAGCAGTGTGTGGGTGCGCGCCCGGGATCCGAACCAGCGAACCCCGGGCCGCCGCAGCGGAGCGCGCGCACTTAACCGCTTGCGCCACCGGGCCGGCCCCTATAGTTGTTTCTTAACATTGGTGGATCAATATGATGTTTTCGTGTCCTTTAGATTAGGAACGTCTGGCTTTAAATCCCCTAAAATACACTTAAGGATTAGAGTTGAAGTTTAACGCACAGCCTGTGACCACCCAGTGCTGGGTCACACTTCACAGGTTCACATCAATGATTATTCAGGTGGAGTAGGCACCTGGCAACTTTAAAGGGTAAGCCATGGGCTCTCTCCATCCTCTCAGTGGTGCCTGTCTTCTCTCCCTCACCAAGTCAGGCATAAAGTGTGTATCAATGTAACAGAAGCATGGCAGATGACAGGCCGTCTGGCAGGCATTAAATTTAAACCTTCAGGAAGAATGGACAGGAGCAGTGCGGTGGCAACCATAGCTGTGGTGCTCTTTTCTCGCAAATTTCGGTTTGGGTGTAAAAGAGTCGAGGCTGGCCATGTATGAATCATCCTGTCTAGTGCAGAGCACACTGTGGCAATGTGAACAGTGGCTACTCATGTGGTTATAGCTTTTGACCTCCTATTGCAAAACTCTGTAAGAACATTTTATGATAAAGTGCAGACTAGTTCAGTTAATGACTCCACGGAGTGTAGAAGGGGGCAATTTGTCAACACATTCATCAGGCAAGGGGCTGGAAGGCCAGGCAGCTAGACCTTGAGTGACAATATTTTCCTAGTCATAGATCTATAAAATTGGACCCTGGGTTATCGTTGCTTTGTTTTATTGCAACAAGTTTTAGAACATGCCGGGCACATTTCCTTCAGTGTTTTAAAAAACTAAAATCTCTGAAAGGTATTATATGATGGAATCATGAAAGAGTGTATTTGTATATGTAGATGTGACATGTGTATTTGTAGACATGGAAACAAGATAGAAAGTTGACTTAATAATGAGTCTCATACATAATATACTTTATTACCATTTAGATTTGTTTGCTAATATTTTCTGTTCTGTTATTTCTATATGTTGAGTGGCACACTCGAGCTGGATATTCCGAAATCCTCTTTACATCAGTAATCTAGATGTGGCATATTATGTCTTCCAAAGATGGCTGTACAATTATATGTGTGTGTGTGTGTGTATATATATATATACACACACATATATATGTATATATATATATATATATATATCCCATGCCACATGTTATTCTTATAATATGACTAACATTCCTTTCTCCAAAAAGGGGGACTGTATTTCTTACCCTTGAATCTGTGTGGGGAGCTTGTGACTGCTCTGACAAATAGCATGTGACAGAAGTGATGCTGTGGACTTCTAAAGCTGGGCCATATAAAGAATGCAGCATCTGCCTGGCTCTCTCTTCTTGGGATGCTTGCCTTTGGAACCCAACCGCCATGCTGTGAGGAAGCCCAAACTAACCACAGAGAGCGACCATATGGAGAGACCTGCAGTGTGAGGTCCCCAGTTGACAATAACATCAACTGCCACACGTGAGTGAATAAGCCTTCAAACGGTTCCAGCCCCAGCCTCTCAGTCCTCTGACAGACCCCAGATAGACATTGTAGAGCAAAGATAAGACTTCCTGGCCCCCAGAAACTGTGAGAGAATATGTGATTATTTGTTTTCAGCAACTATACTTTGGGATCATTTGTTATGCAGCACAGTAACTGGAACACCAGAGCTTTATTGAGGCTTTTTTGTATGCTACTTTGGAGAACTATGGGTTACTCCTGACGTCTGATTTGCATAAATGTCCCTTTTCTTATGGGGTGAATATGTTGATAAGTCCTCTGGCCATCTGCACTCTTACATGTCTAAGAGGTAAATTCTTTTTTATGCTTCTATATTATTCACAGACAGGGCGTTTTCTAAGAAACTTTCCCTGAAACCCCTGAGTTGATTTAGATACCATTTTTCTAGGATCCCTTAGCAATCTGTCAAGGGTGATCACGCTGAGCTGTAAATCGTCAGTTTACTTGTCTTTCTTCCTATTAACCTGTGAATCCCAGACAGCGAGTTTTTTCTTCTCATTTTTATGTTTATAATACTTAGCACCATTTCTCGCACATGGTAGGTGCTTAATAAATTCTCACTAAAGAATTGACAGTTAAGACTTAGTTTATTCAGACCTTGACTCAGAGAACAATGGAAGAGAGGAGAAAGAGTTTCCAGAAGTGAGGTAGCATGAAATAATATTTCTAAGTGAAATTCTAGATGGAAGATTTTTAATAATTTCCTAAAGAAAAGTTTTCCTTCTTAGAAAGTGTGCAAGACTTTAGCTGCCTCCAGAGAACATAAAAGAGTCATTATTATGAGTTGACAACTAGAGGAACAGTGATGTGTTCTACTCTTGGTGGACTTCTCCAGAAACATTGGAGAGCTTATAAGACAGCATCACTGCGAGCTGGAAATAGTAGACAGACTAGGGAGATTCAAGTCCCTACTCTTGCCTCCTTGACTTTGGAGTCAAATGGAGGGGAAGCCTTAGTCTTCAGTTCTTCTTTATCTCAGTAGTTCATAAATTTACTGTGCCTCAGATGCACCTGGAGAGCTTGTCATAAATGCAGATCCCCATGCCCCAAGTTCAGAACTCTCAAGCATTAGATCTTGGTTGAGCCTGGAATGTGCATTTTTTAATAAGCTCCTCAGTTGATTCAGATACCGAAGCTCCAAGGACCACACTTGGAGAACAAAACAAAACAAAACATGGAAAAATGAAGAATAGAATTTTCCTCCAAATACTTGAGGCAACTGGGGCCCAGAAACTCTGGAAGATACTTGAACCAATTATAGAAACTGTATACAGAAACTTGATCCTTAAATTCCTAGCTGGGAGTACGTTAAAGATTATCCTAGAAATTGCTATAAATAGCTGACCTTTCTGGGTTGGATTTAGGATTTCCTCTGGTCTTTTGATGATGTGTAACATATTCAAGGTTTGCAGTGAGAACAGAGGATGGGTCCTGAGTACATTTCCTCTCTTGGTTGCTGAATATTTATCTCCCAGTTCTCCTCTTGCATGGCCCCAAACCCTGTGTAACTATTTTTCTATTACCTCGCTGTGCCCCTACCCTCTGGCTGCACCCTGTATTTCCTCCCAACCCTAGGTTCCCTTTATGTAGTGAGTCCAACCTGACAATTTCCAGTGCAAATTTATCTCCAGAAAGATGTGGCTGTGGTTTGTAGAATTTTGACCCCATTCCAGGGGACATAAATAGATTCCTGAGGTAAAGGACTGTGATGTTTACAGCATAGCTACTTTTATAATGTTTGGCTTTAAACCTCAATCATTGAAAGTATAGTGAAAAAAATTGTCCAGATTAACTATAGTTAAACCATACATTAGCTCTGTTTTGTAACTTCCATGGAACTGGCCCTCTACTTTGATGGTCAATGCACTCATCAAGTGTCACATTTTCAGATGGCCTGATTCCTAGGTGGCTGGGTGCCCTCGATATGGTTCTTGTTTTTATTTAACATTATGAATGATTTTTTTGCAGGCTCATCTGAGCAGTGTATTGGAAGCAGCACTTGACCCATCTGTCTGTCCTGGCTCCACTACAGTGCCCGCCATGACAGGGATTTGTCCACCAGCTGGAGATCATACTGTTATAACAAAGAGGTCTGGAGCCCACATTTAACCTTCAGCGCAATATTTACCTAAAATTGCTGTATGTGAAGGATACAGGTATTTTTTTTCCCTAAAAAGATGAACGTGTTAAAATTTTACAATTGAACTTTCTATGAAGAGAAAAATGAAAAACTGAATTTGTTTTTATTTTTATTTTTTTTATTTTTTATTTTTTATTTTTTTTGAATTTGTTTTTAAACGCAGAAGAATCTAAGGACAAATGGGTAAGCAGAGACAATGAAGAAAGGCTGGACCCTGAGAACAGCTGGTGCACAGTTACCCGATGGATGGAGGAGAGCTGAGGAAGCAATAATAAACAGGGCATTGAGACTGTACAAGATCGGCCAATAGATGAGAATTTGTCTTTGCATTCATGTCAAGCTGTTTGTTCTAGAATGGACATGATATAATAAAAACGCAACTTTATTTTTGTCTTAGGTAGGGGTCTCTGGAAGCAGAGCCTGAGCTGCAGATTCATGTGCACGTGCAAGATACTCATGGAGAGGGTAACTAGGAGAAGGGGAATAAGGAAGCAAGACAGGGCAGGGGAGGAAAACTAAGGCAGGATGCGGTCTTGACTGCAGCTTAGCTGCAGCCTTGTCCCATGGGGCTCTGTGGTACACCACAGAGTTGAGCTCCACTTTGAAATCCCACTTTTTGTACTCTGACTCTGTCACTGGCCACTTTCTACCTGAGGGTGGTGGTAGACAGTGGTGTCATCTGGGTGAGGTGGCTTCTGTTGTGCTGAAGGTAATTCTCTGGAGAAGGAGGCTGCTGTGAGAATAAACAGCCAACACTCATAGCACGGTGTGAGGGGTGACCTGCTGAAGGGGACCTGGGTAGGACGTGAAAAGCATCCACTACATCTATTGTCCTTTGAAAATTTATTTAGTGTGGGATTTTATTTTTCCTTGCCACCATGATCCATAGCTTTTCTGGTACTCCTGGACAAATGATAGTCCTACCGTCTCTTTAAGTTAAAAGATAGCATTTTGATTAAGAAGTTAGAATGTCCAGTCCAACATGTTAAATAATACTTCTGACTTGGTTCTAATATAAGTCTTATCTACCCTCCCTCTCCATTACCCATGCCTGCTTCCTCAGGTATGGCATGGTAAGGCTGGTTATGTGCTTTCAGGAGAAAAAGGGTGGGATGACTTATTGCTTGCTCACCGCCTACCGTGAGCAAGCTGCTGTTACTGACCCTTGTAGAGTTGCAGTGGATCAGACATCAGCGAAAAGGTGGTCTTCCTTGACCGGTACCAGTGTAAGATGACTGTATTCTCTGGGTCAGGCAAGTGGATACTTTCTGTCACAAATACCTGTGTGGGTTTTTCAGAGGCTGTTTTGCTGGGCCCCTGTGACTCTAAACCTCCCATTGTGGATAATGTCTTCTGTTCCTCTAGCCTTTGCCCTCCCATATGGTCCACTGGGGCAGGAGTCACAGTGGCTCCAGGCTGGTCTTTTTCCTGTAGAACCCACATTTGGTCCACAGGAAACACTCACACCTTCTTTGTCCTTGCAACCTGGATGAGCAAACCAAACACAGCAGCAACCTTTTCTCTACTGCCAAAGCATCTGGCCAGCCTGTCTCTCTTACCCTCTGATTTTGCACAACAGAGACAAGCACCAGTCCATTGTGCTTTTCTAATTCCTGGTGACGGGTATCAAGTTCTAAAAGGAGTTCTGTTGAAGATAGTGGCTTTTCACTAGTTTATTATGACAATTTTCAGAGATGCAGTAAAGTTGAAAAAACTTCCAGTGGGTATCCCTATGCTTACCATCTACCACTACGTTTTACTATACTCATTTTATTACATATATGTCCATTTATTCATCTCTTTATCCATCTACAAATCCATCTAATTTTGATGCATTTCAAAATAAATTGCAGACATCTGTAAATTTCCTTGTGAACACTTAAGCATGCCTATCATTAACTGCAGTTCAATATTTGTTTATATTTTTAGATGTAAAATTTACATACAATAAAATGTACACATCATGTATACTTTTATCAAGTTTTGAGAAATGCATACACTTGTGTGAGCCAAAGTCTATCAAGAGATAGACACCATCTCAGAAAGTTCTTCCATACTTCTTCAACGTTAATCCCCACACTCCTCACCCACCAGAAGCAACTACTTTTTTGTTTTGTTTTTCCGCTATAGATCAGATTTAGTGTTTTTAGTGTTCTAGAACTTGCGGTAAATGAAATCACTTAGTATGCGTTCCTTTGTATATGGATTCTCTCACTTAAAATGTTTTTGAGACTCAACTACGTAGTTATATGTATCAGTAATTCCTTTTTATTGCTGAGTAGTATTCTCTTTTATGACTATAGCACAGTTTTTTTAATCCATTCTCCTATTGATGGTCACCTAGATTGTTTTTAGTTTTTGGCTAATATATATAAAGTGAAGTCCCTGTCTTGGCTTGAGATGAAGAGGGGAGCTCATTCTACCCCTGCCTCTTGGTGATGGGAGGATAAAGTGGTGCTTGAGAATTGCATTATGGGAACAGTTCTCTCCAAAGAAATTTCTTCACAAATTATCTCTCTCTAATCTCTAACTTGCTTGATCCTTTTAAATCTTCATCGAGGGTCGGTCTTCAAATTGATTCTACGCTGCCTACTTTGAAAATCAACATTTTGTTCTGTTTGACAACACACTTTAGTGTCTGAAATCTGTGGTATCTTGGTGCTTCAGTTCAAACTTCCATTCTAGCAAATTCTGATGGTCATTTTTCTTTGAGTTTTGGCAGGAAGGAGTTGCTTTGTTGGAGAGGGACTAACGAGGCTGTATAGGCTGAACGTGTCAGAGAAGTTGAGGGAGAAATTTGATTGCAGATATCTGTGGCTGTCAAGTAGTGCTCCAAGCATGAGCTTCTCACACAACGTCAAATAACAAAACCAACTGCCAGGCTGCTCTTGTTCCTAGTGTCTTGTTGAAGATGGCTCTTGAATTCCTGGTGGCATAAATTTGTTGATGAAAATGACCTCCATCAGTCACTGCTAGTGAAGATGGCCGTGAACAAGGAGGTAATGGATTTTATGATAAGCCCTGGTAATGGATTTCATATCATGACAGACATGGTGGTGGTGCCCTCACCACACTTTGCGTTATTACTGGCTGCACTGCTACCATGGAGATGAAGATCTGTGGAGGCACAGAAGGAGGCATCCTCAGTGATGATCCATACTGATATGACCATGCTATAGGAAGGGGTAGTTCTCAAAGTTATTGTCTTATTTTAAGTAAAATAAGCAGTACATTTATGAGAATCTTGAAGTAAAGCTAATTTTGCTTCATTTTAGCATGTAAATTTGCAAAGGATCTCAGTTAACCTTGTAAATTTAGTTCACTAATCCTGAAATATGGGATAGTTAGCTAAAGTATATTGGATATAAGGAAATGCAAGAGAGCATTCAGATTTAGATGCGCAGTAAAAAGAAAAGTAGAGATGGAGAGAGCTGAAAGACAGCTAATAAAATTTTACCTCTTTTGCAGTAAGATATAGGAAATGGAATGAAACTTCCAAGCCTCTTGAGGATGAGAACAGAGACTTAAGTGCTGTAAATACTCAACACGTTTGTTATTGATGAGGAAGAGCACAGTTCTCTTTAAAGCCCAGTTAATATCAAGGAAATAACTCAGTAATTTCTCCTTATCCTAGTCCCAGATTCAGTCTTGAAAACATTTCATTAAAGCTTAAGTTTGTCTCTGAAACTTTCCCTCAGTCATTGCAGAATAATATTTAATTTAATTTATTTTTATAAATATATAATTAAGTAAAAATGTACTTAATTTTTTGGGAAAATAATGGCTCTTTACCAGTTTTTTTTTTTTTTTTTTTTAGGGATAAACAATAATAAGCTTCCAAACATTCCCAGTGTAGCTTCCTTTACAATCTTGAAACTCCTTGGAGAGTTTCTAATCCACTTTTGCTATTGATGAATGTTTGCCTGGGCTTAAATTAAATGTTCAGATCCCAGTTAAGGTATTTGGATTAGAGGATAAATCATAGAAAAGGTATCATGGTTCCTAAGAAAATGCTATGTAAATAGTAGATACTTAGTTAAGTGAATTAAATTATTTTTAATGTCATCTTTCCAAAAAAAACCCCCAAAGGATTGACAAAATTCTCTACAGTAGATGAAAGTAACTAATCAAGGAAAGCGCAACAACAATAAAAATAAAGGTATAAACATAAGGTAAAGCCAGGGATAAAATTAAAATGCAGAATTGTACTCTAAGGTCCTGGGGGAATGGTCCCAATATTTGCCTCTGAACTTTCTGGCAATCAATAAAAGAAGAAAGCAATCAAGACACACAGTTCACACATCTGTAAGATTAAACAAACTGATTTTTCAAAGGAAGCAACTTATTATTAATCGTTGAGAGTAATTTTTTCCTGTAGCTCATTTTTAGATGACATAGGGTGTGCCATGAATGATGGTCTCAATGATATCCCTATAGTAACATTCCTCAGTGTGTGTGGGTGGTATAATAGCAGTGTGATTCAGTAAAAGCAGTTTTTAATTTTTCCTTGGGGAAAGAGGGTGCAGAAAAGAAGATGCCCAATATATATAGGTCTGTAGTGGTATGGTTCAGTCTGAGGATAAATTGTTTTGAATGTTAGAGCAGTGGATGGACTACTTGTTCTTCAGGCAATTTTCCAAAAATATTATTTCCCTTGACCAAAATTTTGATAAGTTCTGAGTGTCAGTGAATTTGAGGTTATTCTTTCTGACAAGCACTTGGACTGGAAATATTCTGTCACACTTATTAAGGCTTTAGTATTCTGCTGCTCTTTGGATAATGTTGACATCCTCTCATGAAATTCGAGAAGCTTGATAGGAAAAAACCTTACCTCATCAGGAAGATGGGTTGAGAAGAGACCTCAGGGCGGTGACATGATTTTCCTTGGAAAGGAAAATGGATTCTGCTGTGATTCATGAACAAATGGTTACCTGGGACCTCTTAACTTGACATCACAGAGCATGGCCCTTCTAATTTTAATCTGGAAAGTGTTTCCAAATGCCCCAGCCATAAAGAAGTCTCAACAAAGTTCCCATTGAATATTTAAATTTTAACAACAAATTTCTCAGTGGAATTCTTCAAGATAAAGCAGTTTCCAAAATGTACCTGTTAGAGATTGAATGAGTTAATTTGCTGTATGGAATTACTAGCTCTCAGTGTTGGAGATGATTACTTTGGTTCTTCAGCTTTGGAGAAGTTGGTAACATGCCTTTCTTCCTAACAGCTATTAAAAACCAAGCATAATGTCTATAGAAGTCATGCCTAGATGATAAGAGTAGGAAAACATTATATTTAGACGGGGATTCAACTATTTAATATATGTGCAAAAATTTTCCACTAAAGAAAACATATTTATATCCTCTCTTATAGCAAAAGTAGCAGGTAAGCTATATTTATTTTACAGATGGATCTGTTTAGGGAACAATTTTAAAATGTGTCTTTCTTTTGGATACACATAATAACAGTCAGCTTTACAACAAATGTTTCTGATTGGCCTCAATCTTGCTACAGGACTGAGAAACATTCATAGTAATCAGCCAGTTAAACAATAAATCAACTAACTAGTCCTGCATATCTTGGTTTCTCCCTTCAGGAGTTTCCATATATGTGATAGAGTAACAATCCTGCTACTATTCTTTTTAAATGAAATTAAATGTAGAAAAATGAAATTGGACTCCTGTCTTATGCCACTCATAAAAATTAACTTGAAATGGATTAAAGACTTAAACATAAGACCTGAAACCATGAAACTCCTAGAAGAAAACATAGCGAAAAAGCTCCTTGACATTGGTCTTCGCAATGACTTTTTGGATATGACACCAAAAGCACAAGAAACAAAAGCAAAAATCAACAAGTGGGACTAGATCAAACTGAAAAGCTTTTGCATAGCAAAAGAAACAATCAACAAAATGAAAAGCCAACCTATGGAATGGGAGAAAATGTTTGCAAACCATATATCTGATAAGGGGTTAATATCCAAAGTATATAAAGAACTCGTGCAACTCAATAACAAAAAAACCCTCGAGCAATCTGATTAAAAAGTGGGCAGAGGAACTGAATAGACAATTTTCCAAAGACATACAAATGGTCAAACGGTACGTGAAAAGATGCTCAACATCACTAATCACCAGGGAAATACAAATCAAAACCACATGAGACATTGCTTCACACCTGTCAGAATGGCTATCATCAAAAAGACAAGAAATAAATGTTGGCGAGGATGTTGAAAAGAGGGAATCCTTGTGCACTGTGGGTTGGAATGTAAATTGGTTCAGGCACTAGGGAAAATAGTGTAAGGCTCCTCAAAAAATTAAAAATAGAACACCATATGATCCAGCAATCACACTTCTGAGTATATATCCAAAGGAAATGAAAACAGGATATTGAAAAGATATCTGCACTCCCATGTGTATTGCAGCATTATTCACAATAGCCAAAATATGGAAACAACCTAAGTGTCCCTCAACAGATGAATGGATAAAGAAAATGTGGTATATATATACAATGGAATATTATTCAGCCTTAGAAAGAAGGAATTCCTGCCATGTGAAACAATATGGATGGATCTTGAGGGCATTATTCTAAGTGATACAAGTCAGACAGAGAAAGACAAATACTGTATATCACTTATATTTGGAATCTGAAAAAGCCAAACTTGTAGAAACAGAGAGCAGAGTGGTGGTTACCAGGGGCTGGGGGGTGGGGGAATTGGGGACATGTTGGTCAAATGGTGTAAACTTGCAGTTAGAAGATAAATAAGTTCTGGGGATCTAATATACAGCATTGTGATTATAGTTAAAAATACTGTATTAACGTACTTGAAAGTTAAGAGACTAGATCTTAAATATTCTCATCACAAAAAAAGAAATGATAATTATGTGATGTGATGGAAGTGTTAGCTAATAACTATGGTGGTGATTATATTGAAATATATAAGTGTATCAAATCAACACATTGTACACCTTAAATTTACAGTGTTATATGACAATTATATCTCAATAAAAAAAGAAATTAAAACCTATTTGTGAAATGTATCTATTTTGTCATGTCTTTACTAGACAATTCTATCAGCTTATATTTAGTGATATTGTTTAGTATAACAAGGATTGATATTAGAGAAAACTCAGAATGTTTTTTTCCATTTTCCTACTCCTTTCCAAAGTGGCCCAAGCTGTAGTTCAGGCTCTTTAGCCACACCTGGGTCTGTAACCAAGGAAATTTTAAAATTTAGTAAGAATTTAGGAACTAGAAGTGTTGGTTGGAAATAGTTTTTTTCCCTGACATATACCCAAGGGAAGTTGCTAGATGGTACAAAAAAGAATGATTTGGCTGAAGGAGCGACTGAAGCTTGCCATTATGAGGACATCAACCTCCCATCACAAGCCAACTGACCTGGGCTGGCTGGCCATGCCTACTTCCCCTGTGGGCTCTTTCATCCTTCTGATCCTGCATCCGATCTTCTTTGTTTCAGATAAAAGGCTGGGCTACAGCTGTGCTCTGCATCGACTCATCTAATAGCCTGCCTCTCTCCCTGTTTGATGGTGGACCCCCTGAAGATTGGACTTCCCTCAGATGGGAAGATCCAATGTAATGGAGTTATTGCACTCTGCTTCAAACATGGGAACGGCGTACATATATATGTGTGTGTGTGTTTACCAAAATAAGGTCCAGAAAGCAGTGGTAGCTGGGGAAATAGGAATCTTATATGTAGACATCAATAGTTATTGGTAGATAATTAACCCTTAAAAAATAAGATGTTAATTTTTAGATAACAAAACCTAAGGATAAATCAGTCAAAAAGCAAACTGCACCCTGGAAGGGAATATCACCCCACATCCTTTTGGTCCCTGCACATTGATATGAAACTCATCCCACTGCCTTCTACCCAGGAACAGAAAATGAATATCGGAAAAATGATCTAGGACATAAAAGCCCCACTGCAGGCAGACCTGAAAATTTCCATGACCCAGAGGAGACTGGACCTTATTAATTGCTGGGGGAAGACTTAGCACTTGGGAAAGACGGGAGAAGTAGGGATTTCAGAGGGGAAGGCAGGAAGCTAGGAGCTACCTGTTAAAGAACTAGAGGCATCTGTGTGTAACTTTTTCTGTGGCCTAAGGAATGTCCAGCTAGACAGAACAATTCCGTGCAGTTAGACATCAAGCTTTTCTACCGGACACAAGTACCAGGTAGCTTGGCACTTCCCCCAAATTTCTCTGCTTGGAATTTTATGACATGGATCCACCTAGGGAGAGAACCCAGTGAGGGAAACAAATAGGTTTATTCTGTGGGGTGGCCCCCCTACCCCCAAAAGAAAAAAACTCACTAACACTTCTTTGAGAAAAAGGGCCCAGTGCCCAGATAATCTAAAGATTAGGACAAGGCAGGGATCACCATGACCCTGCTGTCTACATTTCCAGTTGTCATTAAAATAGTTTTATTCCCCCCAGTGCTGATTTTCTAAATTGGTTTAACTTTTCTAGATAGTCCCCAAATTAACAGTCACTCTGCATTAATTGGACTTGCACTAATCAGGCATCCTTGTGCCTTCCATCCCGTTTACCTAGCTGTGCCATCCGTCACTGTAATACCTGTGTCACTGAGTTTTGAACCATAATACTTATACCTCATCAGCTTCCAAATGGTTCTATGATTTGTCAGCAGAGATCGAGGCAGTGTAATCAGACATGACAGGGCATTTCCAAGTAATTTTTTAGGGAGGCCCAAGAAGGAAAATGTTGAAGCTGGGGACATTTGAGTCACTCTACCTTGAATTGCTCTTGCAAGGTCTCCAAAATTCCTGATGTGTTTTTCTTTTTCTTTTTTTTAATATCCTGAAGCAAAAGTTCATATATCTGACTTTAATCTGGCATGATAGATGGATAGAAGCATACTGTATAAAACCCTAGCACATACACCTCCATACATCCAGAAGGTTGTCCATGTGGTGAGACAAAGCAAGAGAAAAGATAGGGTATGCATGGGAGTGGGGATGGAAGTGCTGTATGTGTTTGCGTGTGTGTGAGTGAGAGTGAGTTACTTGGAAGGTAGTTCACCTTGAATGGCAGGAAACTTCAGAGATGTGGGTAGAGGAAGGTCACTAACATTGATTTATTTAGAATCTGCTATCTTCTAGGCGTTAGGCTACTGTTTGTGTATACATTGTCTTTTTTAACCCTTAAAAGAGCTCCATGCAATTAAGCAGCAGTGGGTTCAGTAGCAGGATTCCTATTGCTTTTTACAGATGAAGACATCAACATTTCTTACAGAGAAAGAGATTAGACCTTGATCAAGGTCATACATGCAATGAATAGGCCAGCAATGTGACTTTGGACAACTTAAGATGTGTCAGATTCTAGACTGTGCTATTTCCGTAATAAATGAGGGGTGTGAGTATCATGACTTTTCAGCTCTCTCTTTGAACCCCGTATTCCCCAGAACAGTTTTGAGATGGCTCCAATTCTCAGACACTATTATCTAAATGTATCAATCAAGATCTTTTCCAGCTTTATTTCCTATCATTTGAAAAACATTTATTCTCTCTTTACCACTGTGGTGGTCTGCCTGGAAACAGGTGCAATGCATCATTTTCTACAATAATGGAAGGTGGGCTAGGAATTACCTGTAATTTGTTTCTCCATCCAGGCACGTCAAACTAAATTATGAAAGTGGAGCGGCAACCTTGATCACCTACTGTTTTATAGCTGATGTGATTTTTTTTATGAAGCCTATAACATTTTTAACTCTATGGTTGTGATGATCCCGATTCTTGTCTCAGCAGAACAATATTATAAGAGTTGAGTCAATTCTGATTGCAGAGGATGGGAGTGTGGCTTGCTAGTGACAAGGCTGGAGAGAAAATTGCTCAAAGGCTGCTCTTGTTGCCCCCCACAGACAGACCATGTAGGAATCTTTGGCCAGCATTCTTCTGCTTCCACGAATTATTCAGTTTTCTCTTTGGCAGGGGGGAAAAGAGTTGCAGCTAAGTCATTCGTACATAACTAGGACTTTAAGATGAAATTTTTTCTAGACCATTATATTCAAAGAGAAGACATGGTTCAAAGACATTAGTGGAATCAGCATGGTGTTTTGAGGGTTTTGGAGCAAGATACTACAGATGTTTTCCCTTGGCTGGAGCTCTTTACTAGAAGGAAGAGGCACGTAGGGAGGCATGGAATAGCATTAGAATCCCACTTATGGTTCTTGGTATCTAATTTTACTTGAAAAAATATTTCTAGAACATCCACTATTGGCCATATTTATGCTAGATACCGTGGAGAAAATAAAGATGAGACATCATCCCCACCAAAGTTTAGGGGTACCGACCCTTAATATTTTAAATATGTCTTGACAAGTGCTATAATAATGTTATGAAAATGGAAATAATGAGACTTCTAGGGGAAGTAATCGGGGAAGATGGTCAAGAGGTGATATTATTTGAGTTGATACGTGTAGATTTTACAAGACAAAGCAAGGTTAGAGAGGATACCCGTTAACTGAATTGAGGAGACAGTAAAAGTAGCTACTGTCATGACCTTACTGGGTAATGATTCTATTTTGCTTTTTACCTATTCTACGTTTGCTTTTTACCATGTATTTTATATCTGCACCTACTCTACATTTCAGGAAGAAATTATTTGGAGTAAAGAGAATATATTTTTTCTTAAACTAAATAAATTACCCTTTTCCTTCCTTCCCATTCATACTCCAAGATGAACCATGGGCATTAGCGCCTAGATTTCAGATTTTTTCCCTGTACAGCATTAAACACACTGATGTGGTTGAAGCAATGAGCTGAAAGTATTTTAATCCTTGATGGATAGCAGAAGAAGAGGAATTTATGAGTCTAATTCTTTTTAAGTTTGAAGATAATGACTTTTGCCTTTTCTGCCTTGGCTTTTTTTCTCCTGCATTTTACCTTTTGCGACAGTGAGTCAGACATGCTATTATTCTATTCAGCAGCCTTGACATCAGCAGCAAATTTGCATGAACTAAGAAAGGAATGCTTCTATATTGTTTTCTCCCATTCTAAGTGGTATTTTATTGCAGTGTAGGTTTTAGGGGGTCTCTTCATTAGAATTTCTAATTTCGTAGGGGCCTTCTATACTGTCTGTTGATTTGCTTATAGGGCCATTGGAATAGAAGAGAGCCTGGTTTCTTGGATGGTGAGTGTGACACAGAGAGGTGAATGGATTAATTTAACACTGCTCAGTGCACTTATAGAAAAGCTGAATCTACAGCAGAATTCCAACTAACATCCTGAATTTACTAGAGAAGCGCTTCCCAGATGTCCCCTAGGCAGAATGCTTTTTTGCTATCTAACCAAAGTCAGCACTCCTGCTTGTACCTGACATTGTCAAAGGTCATGTCTATTTCTCCTATTGCTCTACACTCAGGCTTTTATTCCTGCACCAAGTAAATTGGATAAATTCTCATTAGATTGGGCAAAATCTCTTTGTGTTAACACATGGTAAACTCAGTAGGGTTTTTCAGTAACTTGTAAGACTAGAAGCAAGTAGAAACTTCAGTTATCTTCACATGTCCCTAGACAGCCAACAATAGTGGAGGGTCCTGTCCTATTTCCATTTCTCTGAAATGGTCTACCAAGGATTTATGGGCTATGAAGGAATCTCTACCATCTGTTCCAGCATCATCTTCCTTGTACGTTAGCGGGAAATAAGCAGTTATATAGGAACTGTGTGATTAGAATTTAATATAGCCTGCACACACCCTGAGAGATTGTCAGGCAGTAGATGTCTTTGGTGCTTTCACCAAGGGGTGGCTGGCAAGTCAGCAGAGAACTGTAGCAGAGTCCATTCCTTCCCTTTATTGAGGCTGCATGTTTCCTTAACATCCTTTCATTTCTCTTTATTTTAAACCGTCAACATTAAGATTTTTTGATCAGGGAATAGAGGCAGATGGTAAAAAATTCAAATAGTGTAAGTTATTCTTTCATATTTCTTAAATAGTGGAAAGAGCTCTAGAAAGGAAGAGTAAAAGGGAGGTGTTAGTTCCAGTTGTGCCACTGTTGTATTTGATAGCACTAGGTCAATGATGGTACCTTTCTGTGTCTAAGTTTCTTCACCTGAAACCTAAAAATGGAAGTCTTTGTATAATAACTCTTTAGAATTGCTGTGAGACCTTAATAAATCTGGTGTGTGAAAATGCTTTAAGTGCATAAAGACTAAAGGATGTTGTTATAGTTTCCTCTTGTCTCAGTTGAGTACCCAGCCAGTATCTACTGTGTGTTTGGTACAGGCTGCTGATGATGAAGAGCTTTAAATTATTAACTTAATCCTCAAAATAGTTCTTTCAGGTAAGTTCTATTATTATCTCATTTTTACAGTGAGAAAATGGAGGCACAGAGAAGCTAAATAAGTTGCCAAGTTCACACAGATGGTAATTAGTAGCAAAGTTCAGGTTTAAACCTAGTCTCTTTCTCTCTTCCTCCCTTCCTCTCTCCCTCACTTTCTGTCTCTCATTATATATATATGTATTATATATATAATACATATGTGTATGTATGTATAAATCAATCTATAATCTGTCTATCTGTATTATGATTATAGCTGCCTGCTCTTTTACTTAATATTTTTTGCTGAACGTTGTGTTTATGTCATTTAACATTCTTCTAAAACATATTTTCTAATTATTTCAAAATATATCATATGTCTGCAGAGGAGTTACTTAACCAATTCCTATCTGCTAGGCATTTATTTTCATCATTATGCATAAGGCAAATTTCCTGATTCATAAATCTTTGTGGGCATCTTTGATTATTTCCTCAGGAAAAAAAAAAACCCAGAGATGGAATTGCTATGTCAAAGAATATGGGCATTTTTAAGGCTCTTGATATATATTGCCAACTTGCCTACAGGAAAGGTTGTACCAATTTATTCTTCCTCCAGAACTCTATATTCTACTTTCATGAAGATGACAGAGCAATTATAGGAGGCTAGATTAGGACAGGACCTTGACGATCAGCACGTGCATCTGTGTGTGCACTTGTTCACATGAACTGTAGACAAGGAAACAGAAGGTGGATACCTTGTCCAAGGGCACAAATCAAATTAATGATTGAAACCAAGTGATACTGGTTGACGATGGGGCAGGAAATGCCTACGAGGGAGTGAAAATATTATTTTTCAGTCATTTTGCAATCTCGTCACAGAATGTCACTCTTCCATTTTGTGATTGTTTTATTCAGATGACCTCAGAAGCTAGCCCACATTGTTAGAACTAAATCAATTTTGTGCCAAGCAGCAATTTCAAATGGCAGTGGGAAACCTGAGAGGAGGAGAATGGGGAGAGTTCAGCCACATCTACAAAGCTCCCTGCGTCTGTTTTGGGGCTGCATACCTAAAGGGTGAACGCCAGTTGCTTACAAATGACAATTTGTTGCGCAAACAACCTAATAACAGCATGAATGAAAATAAAAGTTAAATTTAAAAACAACTACAATTCTTCCACTACAAGTAAGTTTTTCATATTTTTCAAATTAAGTATACTTTTTATGTAGTTTTAATTATGTCATAGATAGAATTTTCTATTTTACTTTTTTCATCTCTCAAATCATATTTTTAAAAAAACTTTGTTTATTCTGCCTGCAAAATTGTATTGTTAATAGCTTCCCAGTCAAGTATCTTGCCATATTTACTTAAGCATTCCCCTCTTGTTGGCCACTTAGATTATTTCCCAATTTTTATCATCATTAAATAATGTGGCCAAGATATCTAGATTATGTATATGTATTTCCCCTTCTAGTTACATCATTTGTAACTCCTCAGAAGGAGATTAACTACCTTAAAAAATATGAACATTTTTTATGGGTTTTAATATACATTGCAAAGTGCCTTCCAGAATGGTTGAGTAATTAGATTATGTCAATACACATTACAAAGAGTTTTTAGATGCAATACAATAGTCAGTGATTTGTTTAAAAATTTTTTAAGTCGTCCAAGCCAACTCTAGCTTCTGCCTTGGGATCCATGGCTGTTAGCCCCATAGAGTGTTTGTCCATAACATCATTGGTCAGATGACTCCGTCATTTTTGCCCAGCTTGGAGGTAATGTTGCAAGATGAATGGCTGTTTAACCAATGACATTCCCAAATTGGGCAGTCTCTTGGCTGAGCTCTGAGGTTTGGGCCTGGACTTGTACCACCTAGGGCTTCCTGATTTGTAGAGGTTGAGGGCAGACTTGCTCAATTTATATGTGTATTCGTCCTCCCTCATTCTGGGAAGAGTTTGAAGTCTCCCATTTATTTGAATTGGAATTAGTTCAATGCTTTCTAAGGCCATCCTGAATTCAATAAACAGCCAATATCTAGCTTCCTGACTAGAGCACCATTCTAATTATTTCCTTCATAATAATTAAGTAGTTTTGATGAGACCCTTTCTTTATGATAAAAGAACCCCATAGTTTCTCAAGCATATTTTACCAAACTGCCTTACTGGGTAAATACTGTTAACAGAAATTGGGATATAGGGAGAATGAGGAGAGAAAATGAGCTCAATTTTGTTATTCAATCTGAGGGCTAGGAGGAGATCCAATGGAGGTGCTGGGCATGTGAAAAGCAGGCTTGATACCCTAGAAAGCTGTGGTAGGAGACAATGAGATTTAGAATTCACAGAGAGGTAAAGTGGTTGTAATCCTTAAAAAGAGGCATTTCTTAAATTTCTTAAAAAGAAAAAATAGGACTTATAGGATAGAAGTTCAGAATGTGAGCTTGGAGGTCAGATGGACATGAGTTAAAATCTTGATTCTCCCCCTTACTCTGTGTCCTTGGGCATGTTGTTTAAGCTTCAAGCCTCAGTTTCCATATCTACATAATGGGGGTAATAACACCTACCTTGTACAGAGGATGTGAGGATTGAATGCAATAATGCAATTTATTAAAATCAATGAATATTAGCTGTTATTATTATAAGACTCATCGCAGAGCATGTGTAGGTTGTCACAGGAGGAGTCAGCAGAAGACAAAGAATAAATGGTCAGAGAGAGAAAAAAAAAAGCCAGTAATATCCAGGAAGCCAGGAAAAGAGGGAATCTTAGGAAGGAAGAAATGAACAACAGAGTCAAATATGAGACAGAAGCCAAAGATGGTCAAGATCAGAAGGATTTTTGAGTTTGAGGATCACTGGGTCTCCCGTGACTTCCAAGAGAATGGAAAGTGGTTTCAGTAGAAAAATTGGGCAGAAATTACATTATAGGGCATTCGTCAGCAGTAGGGAATGTTTCCTGGGACCTACTGAACTCAAAATAGATAAGATGTAATGCCAAAGAAAGGTGAAATTATCAGCTGTGTGAGTGTCATTGGATTATCTATGGATTTAGATTTTACTTGTGCTCTCTTGTTCAACGTACGCAAAAGGATGATGACTTCCATGGTCCATATGAAGCTGAGATATGCCACTGGTTGCAGCCTTCCTTGTAGCCTGGCTTATATGTCAACTTCTGACTTAACAGCAGATGCATTTTCTGCCTTTGGCTACATTTCAGCTGCTTATAGAAAAATAGGATGAAATCAGCAGGCATAGGTTGGCTTCAGTACATTTACAAAGAGCTGATGGCATTTAGCTCTTAGGTGCCTACCTCGCATGTTCCCTAGAGCCAGGTCACCTGCAATTAAGAGATAGACTGTTAAGTTAAATCCCTCCAATCCCTCCATTCTGTGGACCTGTTTAAAAAGTTACTTGTTAGGAGTAGCTTTCGATCCGGTTTTGCCTTTTGTTTTATTATCTCTCTGGCAGTTACAAAGATGGGTTTCTTTCTGCCATGTTGCTGAAAAGTCTGGTAGGACAAATCCATTTAACTCTAAATGGAAAAAGAGCCAAAAGAAAATGCAGATTTTCCCAAATGACATAGGACTATGGCAGGTATACCATCTTTTATGATTCCAGGGAATTTGATCTAACCACAAACAAGTAAGAAACCAACCACAACCATTTTAGTTTTGGAAAAACAATTGAAATCTTTCCCTCTCTCTCTCCTCTTTGTCCTCATAGTTAAAATCTTATTTTGGGCTCAAATCTTTCAGACTTTGAGCACTTGTTTGTACTATCATATGTTATGTCCCTACTCTCAGGTTGCTGTTGGAACTAGTTCCATTTTGCTGCTGATAACCCAGAACATTGCTGATGCTTCTGCACGGATGCTAAGTCACCTAGTACAAGTACAGTGAAGTGGTTTAATACTTACAGAACATATAATTAGTATCTATCCTTGGGAAAGGGTGCCATCCACATTTTCTGTCTGAGATGATTGGCATTTTGGATGGAAGTTGTACTTATTTTAAAATACAGGAAGGGGAATCTAGATATTCTGAGCACAGTCCTCTCCTCGTTGCTGACAAAAGGCATCACTTGCAGGCTGAGTTCTAGTGTTTATTGGTCTAAGGAAAGCCACCGTGCTAATTTTCTAATCACATATAGAACTCTAATCTCAAAGCTGCTACATATAATGATTTACTGTTGAACCCACAATTCTCTTTCCAGAAAGATATTTAAGTAGTTATGGGAGACATTGATGAATGACTCTTTCAAAGGTTGATTGGAAAGTGATAATAAAAGCTCAAAGAAGGAACTAAACAAAGGTTTATAGGATCCACTGTACGTGCCAGGTCCTGTTAAGTATTTTGTGGTGGGATCTCTTTTGATCCTCAGTAGAACTAGGAAGGTAGGCATTGTCTTTGATTGGTACCAGGAACCCCTTTAATAGTTGTGATTTCTGTAGTTTTACTGAGACAAAGAGGCAAATACGCTCGCAGTGTATGAGAGATTGATTCCCTTCAGTGCACACAAACATCCCCTCACTCCCAGCTCAGGGAAGTAACCCTTTACAATAATTGATATCAGAGGTGGGAACCGGTGGTGTCAGGCTGAATCTGGCTTGCTGACATAAGTGTTTGGTCCTCACATATTAAAAAAAAAAAGAATTTTAGATGGCTGCTACTATTTAAAACTTGGAGATTTCCTACATAAATTTTGATTTGAGCCCCTTGGAAAAATGAGATGATCTGACAATATCAGGGTTATATTCCCTTAGATCACCAAAAACTGGAGTTGAGCAGCGGCTGTCCCTATCAGATGGCCCAAATGCCTTCTGTGTAGCGTTAGTGTTGGAACTCTTTATTATGTAGAACAAATCTCTTTGCAGTCATGCATTGCATAACGACGTTTCGGTCAACGAAAATATACGATGGTGATCCCGTAAGATTAGTACCTTATAGCCTAGGTATGTAGTGGACTATACCATCTAGGTTTGTGTAAATATACTCTATGATGTTTGTGTAACAACAAAACTGCCTAAAGATGCATTTATCAGAATGTATCCCGTCATTAATTGAGGCATGACTGTATATATCCCCTCTTCATTCAGCTTCTTCCAATCATCATATTATGCTACTTCACATACCAAACAATGAGAACCATTAGTACGAGAGGAAAAAAGATCAATAATATAGTTATTTCTAGGGTTTCATTCAGGATTTTATCTTTAGTTCCTTGAGATTTAAGCATATTTGCCCTAGCCAATTATCACATTAAATAGCTCCTCTCTGGATCAAGGGGCTCCTGATATCATGGCTCCAGGGATAATACCCAGATCAGTAATGTCTTATCCAACATGCAGCAGCAATACATCTAAGATAAAGCTAATGCTAAAATCACATTGATCCCACAGAGGAAAATACAGGGACCACAAACCATACCTTAAGCATGAAAGTCTATAAAATGTCCTGAGATAGAAGGGAATGATGTAGGATGTCACACAGAGTGCAGATTAAACTTGTAGGGCAGGTTTGAGATAGCCAAGGGAACCAAGGGAGTTTGGTTAAACTCTAAGTACCTCTATTTTAAGCCCTCTTAATATCATAGTTACCACAGCTTTTGTTTCACAAATTAGGAAGTACAGATAATCTGACCTGGAAAATGTTAGCTGGGATTTGAACCCTGACTACACATATCTATGTCTATGTCTATGTCTATGTCTATGTCTATGTCTATGTCTATGTCTATGTCCCTGTCCATGGCTATGGCTATATATATAATGTATTTGTCTACACTCTATGTAATATATATTTGTACACACACATACAGTTTTATCTATCCATTTAAATTACATTTGTTATCAGAGTTAGACTTAAAGGTAGTATTACCAGTAGCAACATTTTCACCCACTTAATATCTGCAGTCTCCCAGTGGGTGTCCTGAGAGTAGGCAATGTGATGCCCGGATGACAGCTTAAAGAAGAAAACTTGAACAAGGTGCCGGAAACAAGCCTGCAAATGGGGCTCTCCTTCTATCCCCCACGCCAATGTGGAAGAATTATTAACGAATGTATCACTGGGTCATCTCATGAGGCCTTGACGTGCACTGGCCCATCAACATTCTAAATTCCCACTTGGAGTCAGAGTTTCTGCTCAGGGTCTCCTGTGTCTATAGCCTAATGGGAAAAATAAAGAATTCCAGCTTTATCTACTATACCCTAGAGTCAAAGAGATCTGAGATAAAAGGAATACAGGGTTCTAGTAAGCAATAAGAGCACCATCTATTGTAATTAATGGAAGGAAATACAGGCTGGCTGTAGACCCTTAGCTCTCAAGCTGGATGCCCAATAGATCTCACTTCAATTTCTTAGAATATTTTTTTTTAAAATAAGCTTTCCCAACACCTAGGACTCTGTCTGCAAAAAGGACTGTTGGACTGTTTTTGTCAAAGGACAGAGTGTGAGTGTTAGTATTGCCTTTATTAGCAATATAACTTTGGGCTATTGCCTTAACCTCTTTTATAATGAGTTTTCCTATCTACAAAGTGAGGATGATAATAACACTGTAAGGCATATAATTATAGTACCTCCTTGATAGGGTTATTGCCAGATTTAAATAAGGCAAAGTATGTAAAGCAATTAGTAGTGTGTTTTTCATATGCTAAGAATTAATTTTTAAAAATTACTTTTAGTTGCTATCATTTTTGTTTACCCTGAGGATAGCGGAGAAGGACTGAATCCTAGATGTTACACCCCAGGTCTGCCCCTGCCCCTGTAAAAGACTTTTACATCTTTCCTGTCTCAATAATGTCCTGAGATATAACTCTAGTGTCTCCTCATGATAGGAGTCATGAGGTAGCACACCTGCATGGCCAGTCTGTGGGCCATGAAGAACCATTATCACTGCATCGGCCACCATCCACATCCTTCATCTTGGAGGATGCTGCGGACGTAACCACTTTTGGGTCCAGGGACAGCATCTGTGCCCTTCTTTGTCCCATGTACCTCAGGTAGATTTGCTTCTTCTTTAGAAGTCTGGGTGTGAGTAATTAATTTGACTTGTCCTTGTGGGAGAGTGAATGAGCTGGGTCCACTGCTGCAATGGATAGTCTTTCTTATGAGCCTCGTTCCCTGTTCAAGACTTGAAGTTCTGGAGCCCAACACCGTGGTAACTTAAACTTGCTTAAAAACAGGTGACTACAGTAACTCTTGGGATTACACTATTGGTGCATGACTGGCTGCTTTAAGACAAGAATACAGAAAGTTTGGCTAAAAAAGAAATGTCCTGAATGTCCCATGTGTCCTATTTACAGTTTCTCAGGAAGTGGCCTCTGCTATGCAGTCCTTGAATGAATTTCACAGTCTATGAGCCAGGGACTCCTCCCATCTCTCTAGTTGAAACATTTGCTATTGCGTAAATAAAAGGAGATGACCCAATGAAATACATACTGATAATACTAGTGAGGTGGAAAGGAGAGGGGATGGAAAAAGTGGCTCAAATCATAGATTTCTGTTGATATCTATCATTAAGCCATAGAATATTAGAACTTAAATATTGTGTAGGTCAACCCCTTCAGTTTAATAATGAGGGTACCAAGGCATGAAGAGATTTTGTGAATGGCTCAAGATTATCTCACAAATTAGTCTTTAACATAAATTTACTGTCTTGTTTCTCTAAAAATGGACTTCCTTCACAATTTCATAGCCTTCCATTGATGGACACTCAGCCCATCATATGACAACTAGGTGGACTAAAGTGAGATAATGAATATGAAAATATTTTATATATTACCTGGCTCATAGTAGGTAATAACAAAACGTCTATTCCTCCCTCTCTCCCTTCCTTCCTTCCTTCCTTCCTTCCTTCCTTCCTTCCTTCCTTCCATCCTTCCAGCTAGTGCATATTAAAGTTAGGGAGGCAGGTACTCAATGTTAACTCAACGTAATGTTAATTAAATCATCCAGGCTTATTCCCCTGCAGGTTACAGGAAATTAGAGTTTCTCATCTCTGCCAACTTCAACTGGTCTTAGAAATATTAGTAAGGTACTTTTATTTTGTTTTTAAGAGGCTTTGAAAAACTTCCTTGTTCATCCATTTTCTTGGCTATTTCCCCACTTTAGTGAGGCCAGCAACTTTATCCGCTGGCTTCCTGGCACTTCCTGAATGTGGAAGAGAGGGGGTAGTGTGTTTGAACTTATAGAGTACCAGATGTTATCTAGGTGATGGAGAATGTTCTGTCTTAAAGAGTGAGGAACAAAAATGCTTTTTCATGGACCTACTGGGAATATCTTAAAAAGTGTTTTATGCAGGTATAAGAATTCTTAGCCTTTGAAGGAAGAATGGACCTGACTTGGCCTCTTCTAAATGGTTTCTAGAAGGGCTGGGTGTCAGTTTATTAAGAGAAATCACTGGTTTACTTCATCAAGATCATTGATGGGCCTGTTTCCCAGCAGCGTTCAGAGACATTTCCTTCCTCCCTATCCCTTTCCTTTTTATTTATACTGAAGCTTTGATCTATTTAGGGAATACAGGAGTAGAAGGAAGACATCTGGTAATGTCATTTTCCAGCAAAGATTGAGTATTTCATCCAAGAAATCTTCCTAGCCTAGTTTTGGACTGCTTATATCTTCTCACCAGGAGTAGACATTGTCAAGGGGGATGGAGCCAGATGTGAACACTGGGGTCCATATTTTATTCCTTCACGGGATTCTCCTTTCATCTTTAATCCAGGCACAATTTAAGAATTTCTTGTATTCAGAGTGAGCCAATGAGTTGAGAAAACAAGTCTACAAATCCTCATGTGTGCCCTGCTCATATAAGGTTATAATTTTTATGTTGCAAAACTAACTCTAAGACACTCTATTATTTGTTGAGAAACTATCATTTCTTGCTCAAATCTAATTTCTCAGGAATTGGATTAATGGGCCAATTTATGAAAATAAACTTCTGTTTGGGTCTGGAAAGGAGGGAGTTGGGAGAGAAATAGATTAAGACAGAGGCAGAACCGAGATAGAAAGCAAGGTGGACATTTCCATTTTGGGGCTTGAAATGTGCTCTAGGCTTAGTTACATTAGCCCTTAAGCCCTGTTGCTATATGAGAGATATAGGAAAGATAATAAAAGCAGGTTCGTTGGTTGTGTTTACAAAAGGGATAGGAATATGATTCCTCATCAAACATTACTCAGCAAATATGTCATGAGCGTCCAAATGTTGGGGCCTGAAAGAAATTAGGTTGAGTCAAAACAGCACATTTTAGCTGGAAAAATTTAGTCGATGTAGAAAATATATATGCTGGATATGAGCATTTTCTTCTATTAGATTATAGTCCTTTCCATTATGAGCGACATCGGAGCTATTCTGGGGAAATGTGTGACAAGATGGGGAACCATTTGGTAAATTATCTATAATCATGATTGTGATTTTGTATGCCACATTCTCAGCCCCACTGCTTACTCTAGGCACTATCGTGGTGACCAGGTCCAAGTAGATTTTTCCTGGTTTCATGTAGAAGCAACTTGATAGTGTCTTGCTTTGCACTCATGCTACGTACCTCTTGCTTCCTTCCCTGTAGATCTTTTGATATCAAGGAGGAGAACATCTGCTCAGCGTTCACATATGTGCAACATGGAATGTGGCTGAGTTAATGCTCACAGGAGGACAGAAACCCAGGGATAAATGCTTTTCCTCCTTTGTACCCCAGGTGGACAGTTCTAGAATGTATTTCATAAGTGTTCTCAGAAGATTCCAGAGAATTGAGCACCAATTACCTGTTATAGTGGACAACTCAATAACATATCCTTGCATTTGTTTTCTCAGGATTCTGAAGGTGTTAGTCTATAACCCCTGGGTGCTATGACAGAAGCCAGTATAGGATATAATGGAGGAAGAGAAGATACAGTCGTCATTTCTTTCATTATGTATCAAAAATGGCTTCATAGATGAGTCAATGCCTATAGTTATGAGTGTTATAAGTGTAGGGTAAAGGTGTCTGTGGAAAATGAGGTTATTCCTGGCAGAGTAGACAGTATGAGCAAAGTCATAGAGACTTGAAGTAGCACAAACTTCTGGGTGAATTATGAGTACTTCTGTGTTCATGGAGCGTAGATAGAATGATGTGGTGAAAGACAGAGCTGGAGGCGTGGGCAGAAGCTCTGCCCTTCTATGCTCTTGTTTATACAAATATTTAATTTCTAGTGCCACGTTGTATGTTCTTTGAATGCAGGAATTGTATTTTACGCCTATTTTAACTTTACAGTACCTATTACAGAGTCTTGGGCAGAAGTGGCTCATCCAAATCAATCAAAATCAGATTGCTTGCCAGTCAACATTATGAAGGAATCTACTCATGTGGTAGACACCAAGAAAAGGGACTAGGATTGTTGATATGAGTCATTTGATTCAATCTTAAAATATGGAAAAATGAGAATAATATAACAAATATTGTCCAGATAGTTATTTTTAATGAACATTTGAAGACATTCTCTTTACAATTCAGCAAATAGTAAAACAGTGCAAGAATTAGCTAAGAACTGAATGTGTTCTAATAAAATGCACATTTTTAAAGCAGCTAAACTAAGAATACTTAGATATAGACCAAGTCAGTCATCCATTCAATCTACTTTCATTCCAGAAAGCGTATGAATGCATTAAAGTCCTTTCATGGACCAGAATGCCCAAAGTGGAGTGTTCTTATTAGGTTATGGATGAAAAACTGTCAAGCGGCTGATGAAATATCTGGGTGGGGCTGAACCCTGTTTTGATCCTGATGATTTAACATCTCTTGCTTATATATTTCATATTGATGCTTATTAGCCTTATAGACTCCTGAATGCCTCTCCTCTCCCTATTCCCCAAATTTAGGCAGAGGATATGTGCTTTCTGGGATGAATTTGGCTTGGAACACATTTCCCCATTGCTTAACTTTTCCCTTCTCTTTGTTTCTTTCTTGACTTCCTCAATTAAGGATTTTTCCTCAACTGCTAAAGCAGAGTTTAAAAACTCCCTACTTACTGAGAGTTTGCTTTCTCACTGTTTTAAACCCATTCCATGTTGGAGATTACACTCCTTCCAAGTCTGCACTTACTATATTTTTAATTGTTGGGTGATTGAGTGTATAATACACATAGCAATGACATTTGATAATCGCTTGCATGAACTGAATGAAGTAAAATAAAGCATGAGAAAGTCGTTTGAAAAAAAAGCACATGCAAATACAAGTAGTAGTTTCAGTGACAATAATAACCACTGATATAAGATGGGATTAAGTATCTATTTAAAATTACTTATTCTCTGATTTTTCCGTGGGCCCACTATCCAGGTAATATTTTCGATATTTACATTCTGAAGTCTCAAAAGTTTCAGTGTTAATAGTAAGAATAAAAATAACGGTTATTCTTATTATCATTATAGTTTAATGAATCTGCAGGATGCACCATAGAGTCTTTTACCATTACAAAGATGGTAACTCGAAGCCAGAAATATCAGTGTTGACAGCTCTGCCTCTTTAACACCACACGGAACTTACATAACAGTTGTTTATTTGTCCTCTTTTGAACTGGCAGGTTTAGAGATGATGATATATAAATATCCCTGCTCTTGCCTTACTTTGAAGACTTTAATAGAATATAAAAAACAGCTGACATGAGGAAATGGGGAATCAAAGGGGAGCAGAGGAGGCGACAGAAGTGAAAGCCTCCAGCTTCTTTAACCATGCACAGATGACTTCCTGGTGATTCCCACCAGGGATTCCAGGGCAAATAGACCCCGCTTAAGCCATATCAGAAAAGTGGAGACTTATCCTTGTATTTCTGTGTAACTCATAGAGATGGAGGGTTATAGCAGAAAGAGTATAGATTTGGAGTCAGGTGTCCTGAGTTCAAATCCTGGCTCCAACAGTGACTACTGATTGACTCTATAAATCCCTTATTTCTTGAGTCACTGGAACCTCTGGCTTCTCTAGCTCCTCTTTCTTCTGCAAGTTTATTATCACTTTTAGAGTTTGCCTTCATTTGCAGTGTACCCAGGACCTTGTAGTAGATCCCTTCGGCCCCTCTTATCAACACCTTCAGCATCCGTATGTACTTGACCTTCTGCTGTATTCACCCTGCAAACATAGGCCCATCCAAACATCCACTTTCTCATTTCTGTGATGCTCATTGCAGCTGGAGGGAAGAACCCCAGTACACCACACTCTTGTGGAGCTTCCTGTTTCTCCTCTCTGCTCCCTGACTTCAGCAGGGCTCCCAGGATCACTGGAAAATCCACCTTCATGCTTTAGTGATTTTCTGCTCCCATTTTCCGCAGTGGATTGCCATCCTAAATCTTCACTCCTCTTCTGAGTCTCGCATTACTGCTGCTTCACTTTCAGTAGATCCTCTTGCCTCTGATTGCATAGACAGTTTGGAGTTCTCAGGCAGAAACTTTTTAGCCTTCTGTGTAAGCACTGAAAAACTATATCTGAACCACCTCATCTCCTTCTATCCTGCCTCAGAGGAAGAGGTAGGCTAAGCCCTTCTGTGCTCTTGATACAATCTCCTTTTCTCTTCCAGAATCATGCTCCTTATCCCTCTCTGTCCCACACTTTCACCCTTTCTTTTTCTGTTGGCATTTCTTTCACAGCCTAAAACATATTCACAGAAAGAATTCCTCCCTCAACTTTATATTCCACTTAAGCTGCTGTCCTATTACTCTCCCTCAGTCCTTGCTCAGTTTCTATAAAGCAGAGTTGGTTCCAAGGGTCACAGTCTCAAATGTCTGTTGGAGGCCAGAGAGGTAATAATGACCATGAGCAAAGAGGGCTGAATGTAAGGTAATCGTAGCTCACTTGTGTCTGAAACTGACACTCTATTCTGCCCTTAGCTGTCATATGGGAATGGGGGTCCAGTTTGGCCAAAACATCGGATTTTCTTCCAAGAAAAGCAGGAAGTCTGGATTTTTATTTGAAATTTCTCGATGTTTAAAACAATGTACAGTCCTAATAAAGCACATATGTGGGCTGAATTTGGATTATTGACCCTTGTTTTTAACTCTTGGCTTACACTCGCTTGATATCTCATTTACTTAACCTACTGCAATCAGTTTTCTGTCTCTCACCCTCCTCAGAAACTGCCTTTAGACCTGCACTTCTCAAAGGTTTATGTGCCCATGAATCTTCTGGGGATTTTGTTAAAATTCAAGAAGGAATTCTGGTTCAATAGATCTTGGGCGAGGCCTGAATTTTGCATTGCTAGCAAGATCCCACATGATGTTGCTGGTCCATGGCCACACTTTGAATGGCAAGGCTTCAGAGGACCTGCTCATCTTTAGAGATTTATCTCAAGATAAGCCAATTAAGCCTCCTCCCCCCACCACTAGTAGAATTGACCTTTTCTTTTTCTATGCACCTGCTGTATCCTAATGCGACCTCTACAAAGGTGCCTGTAATTCTTCATTTTATTTATGTGTTTGTGTGCCTGCCTATTGGTCTATAGGCTCCTTCACGGTGAGGACCATGTCTTTCTTACCTTTTTCCCCAAGTACTACTACTACAAGCTAGGAACCCAGTAAGGACTTAACAGCTTTGTCCATCTAGGCTCACTTCACATCAGGCAGTCTCTAAGAGGGTGGGTGCATATGTTTCCTCTCATAGGAGTTAGGTTGCATTGTGAAAGGTTCATTATGTTGAAGGATAGAGTCTCTTTCCACAAAAACTTCTGGCTTATCGTGGGTTCCCAAAGAAGGAGTCAGTGCATATTTTGAGAGATTTTTCCGTTCCGTGTTCAAATTTGTCTCATAATGTCATCTTTTCAATTTGTGTCGCCAATTTGGGAAAAAAATACTAAATTCCTTCAGTTTTTATCTTTTCAGTGTTTTCAACACTTCCATTTGCCAAAACAAGGGATATCTGGAAGTTGTGTATCTCTTATTACGGCTTGGTAAATATCATCCAGAGTTTTTCTGCTTTAAAGGCGGCCTGCCAGATGTTTGAAGAGATCTGATCTTGTTTAGAAGAAGGAAAGCACACATAGTGGAGGATAGCCGTGCATGGTAAGCAGTGTGAATTTTACTGTATTCACAGGCATTTTTCTCTTAGTGGCAACAGGCTTAAGCATTCCTCTTCTCTCTTAAGTGGTTAATACAGAGCGATGAGGATCAAAAGACTGGATTCCTTAACCCTGCTGCACTCTGACTCACCACACCAGTCAATCAATCATCGAGTAATTATGACACCCAGCGTGTGTCAAACCCTGTGACAAATACCAAAAATGGTAAGATATGTCTTTACATAACTTTCTTTCTATTAAGCTTAGATATAGTACCTTAAAGAAACCGGCACTGATCTAATGAAAGGGGATTAACATTTGTTGGGGATTTAATATATGATATTCAAGGAGCTTTATAAACTTTACATTATTTAATTCCCACTCTGAAACATTGGCACAGAGGTATCTTTAGCCTTATTCTATAGCTGAGGAAATTGAAACTCAAAGAAGTTAAATAATTTGTTCAAGATGACAAATTAGTAAGTAGTACAGCCAGAATTTCAACAGAGTTCTGACTGTCTCCAGAATCTGGAGCCTTCAATCACAACCCCCAACAGGGATCCTAATAAAATTTGACAAGGGAAATTCGGTAAAGTCTTCCTTAATTTTCAGCTTCCTCCTGTGTTTGGTTTTCAGAGAAATCTGGGCTTAGAGGGGAGCTCTGCTTCTGTCAGGAGAATCCTAAATAGCTTACTCTGGTGTAGAGACAGAAGTAGAAAAAAATTGTTAAAAATGGAATGAAGCTGAGAGATTTTGATTTTTGAAGATTGCATAGTATTCTATCCAGTCTCACACAAACCTTTGTCTACATCAGAATCACCTGCAGGGCTTATTAAAATACAGTTTCCCTCACCCCATCCCCCAAGGTTATGAACTAGTGGGTCTGGGCCGGGGGCCCAAAGTGTGCATTTCTAACGAGCTCCCAGGTGATGGTGGTGTTGCCTGTCTGTGGACCTCATTTTGAAAAGCACTGGTTTTTAAAATGAACATTCACTTATGCATTTAGTCAGTCAACAAATGTTTTTTTGAGTTTTTACTACATGCGAGGTATTGTGCTGGAGAGTGGGCTATAGTGACTGCTCTGGACAATCACTTATTGTTGGTTACTAACATGCTGTCTAATTTCCCAGGAATCTAATGGTATAGTTAGTAGCCTCAGAGATCACACATTGGCATTTTCATCTATGTCTGAAATTTTTTCTCTCTTGTTTGGGTGAAGTCCTAGATGTGAAATTGCTTTATCATGGGGGAAAACGTTTTTAAGAATTTTGATATGAAGTCACGAAATTATTTTTCAGACAGGTTTTGCTAACTTACTACCCAACAGTAATGAATGAGAATGCCTGTTTTATTAAACTTGCATTACCACAGAGTATTATAATTTCTTCTTAGATGTTTGTCTCTTCTTATTGACTTATAAGAGTTCTTTATCTATCAAGGATATGAGCCCTTTAAAAAGCTTAATTTTTGAAAACTATGTCTAAGTTTGTGCTAAGTGACCTTGAAAAAATTCTTTTGTGACTTCCTGGCTCATAAAGCAAAGAGGGTCTTGACTTGCCTTCTTTGACAAACAAGTTACTAAATGATTTTTAATACATGAACTCTTTGGGGATGTACCAACAAATACTAAGTAGGTTTCAGTGGTCATTCTAGTATTTAGGTTGCTGTACCTGCAGTGCTTTGAATGGAAGATGTAAAACACCATTACGCAGGGCAGAATGGAATACCAATAGGATCTCACTGACAAATCTAAACGTGAGAAGGGTTCTTTCCTGCTTATATTCAGTAATGCAAGCAAACTGAAAGAGACAGCAAGCAATGACACTAATACATCATTGAGCTGTTTTGTATTCATAACTTTTCAATGACAGCACCTTTCTTTAATGCAGTATTGATTCAGCCAAGAAATGTTACTCTATTACTTTCTTGAGTCATTGAATTAGGTTAAAGGACACTGTTATGGTTTTTAACTGGAGGTTGAGAATTTTTATAAACTAGTATCCCTTAAAATTTTCCAAAGGCACTGGCCAGGAAGTTGACTATTGGTAATTTTATGACAAATGGGAGAGATGGTTGGGTTAGCTATAAGGCACAATGGTATTTTGTGTATCAATGTACCAGCAGGAGAAATGCTTGGGGAGCTGAGAGCCTGTTGGAAATCCTGAAATTAAAGAAGTAGGCATATGCCAATTTTTTCCATTCATAAGTTTGACTCATTTTCTTGTAACCATGACATGTGCCAGAAGACGTTGACTACAGAGCTCAACACCCAGCACTTCTTCATAGTTCTAGAAGCAGGGCATTGTGACTTCTCCTTTTTCACTAAGTGTTACTTTTTCTGGATCACATTCCCAGAAAGTGTCCAAGGTGAAAGAGGAGAAGTCTACACTAATGTAATAATGGATGCTCAGATGAAAAGCATGCTGGTTTGGGTAAATGTAAGTCCACAAAATGATGGCAAATATTTACACAGAATTTTTAGCAAAATAATCTTTCCTGTAATGGGATTGGACTAGTAATATATATCGTCAATGTAGTTCCATAAATGTAATTTCTTGATGGCTAAACCACACTTTTGGATACTTTCCTTTGCTGACAAACAAAATAAATAGATCTTTTTTGTAGACTGAACCCTGCCCTTTCTAGGGGAGGCCTCCTCCTCAACACAAAGATTGTTTGCATTTATTTACTCTTATAAAAAACCCAAGAATTACTTCTTTTTTTTACGGGGAAACAATTTCCAAAGACTCAGAGCTTATTGTGCAATGATTCATTGCCGTACTCTGTTACTGCAATAATAACTTGTGATGCTTGCAAGTTCTTTTCATTGCTTGACCCACCAGCATTCCCTGTGGGCTGCAGCCTATTCTCTTTCCTCTCACTTTCTCTAGGGTTACCCTCGTCTCTCATACCGGTAGGATAATAGAGTGTAAGTATATTTCTGGAGCAGTTTTCCACAAATGGGGATGGTTATGAATAGGAGGCCCACTATGTGCCTATGTTTTCAGGCTCTTCAGGAAGACTTTCCTTTACCAAACACATCTAGTTGATGTTTTCATTTAGAGTATCCTTCTGCTGTGTTAAATCTTGAAATCAGATACCTGAGAGAAGTTATTCATCAAAGTTTATTAGACATTGTATCTTAGTATAAATTAGTTTTCAAAGCCTTTTCCTGAAGAGTTTTGGAAGGCTAAGAAGAAACTTTGAGACATTGTGACTTGGGATGAGATGACATGGCTGAAGTGGGGTTTGTTAATGGAGGTGGAGGGGAATATACTATGATATTTGGAGAGAAAGAGCAAGTTGTAGGGCTTAGACACAAACTTCGTGTGTTTTAATTTTGCCTAAGATAATTCCCAAAGGGAATGGGACTGATTAATAGAAATGCCCAAAGTGATAGATTAACAGTCTTGATTTTTACTCCTTGCTCTATTGTCTATGGTGCTTGAGGCATGTCACTGAATCTCTGTCTCAGTTTACTCATCTGACGAATTGAGGATTGTTTACATGACTAGCCCTTCTTCCTGCTTCAAGTACCCTCTTTTCTACCTGCATGCTATTTCCAAATAGAGTTTTCTAGAACTGCTTCAACTATGGCATTTTTCCTCACTACAACCTTTAGTAGGTTTCTATTGCCTAGTGATCAGAGTCCAGACATTTTAAACAAACATTTAGAGTCCACTCCCACCCCCAACTACTGAACCTATGGCCAATTTTGCCTCAGTTTGCCTTTCCAGGCATATGTCCCACTATTCCCTTACACAGAAACCCGCATTCCCAGCCCCAGTTAAATGGACCTGCTCTGTGTCCCATCACAAGCCTTATGTTTTCCAGCTTTCACATCATTCTCCCTATAGTGCACTGGCTCAGAATGCCTCTGCCCTGTCTATCACAGTTTTACCTAGCCTCCAGGTCCCATCGCTTCCCCCTCTTGTCTGACTACTCCAACTGGAAATGACCTTCCCCCACTCTAACTCTGTATTCCAACATCACACATTTGATACCCCGACTTATTGCTACATGTGGAGAGTTGTTTTGTCGTAGATAGGTCTTAATACCTCTTCTAGGCTCCAGGTTCCTTAGGACAAGGGAGACATTTTATATTACAGTATGATTCCTTTCTTATCTAACAATTGGTACATGATAACACTATTTATCAGTCCCTAATGTTTTGAGGATACTATTTTTGAAAATGTTAAACCAACATATATTTTACACCTTCCAAATCATGGTATAAACGAAGTTCCCTTTCCACATGAAATAAGGGAAATGCTTATGGCTGCTGGGGATAGAGGCTAAAGGGGAATAGGTAGACTCAGAGTGAATGAATGCTACAAAGTGAGGATGCTAGAAGCAAGAAACAGACTGAGATGCCATCTCCTTCCCTTTTGAGATTCGATGTTCATGGAACTCTCTGATCCACCAAGATAACTGTCTCTGAGGTGTTTGGGCAGGAAAAGAATGTCAAAGTGCTAATCATTTCTCTTGAATTATCACTGTAGCTTCTTCCAATAGCTATTGATATGTAGTGCTATCATTATCATTCCATTGTAAAAGTTCCTTAACTTCTATAGTGTTTTTCTCTTTAATTCACAAGTTATTTAGTACTGCATTTAAAATTTCCAAGTTTTAATTTTAACTTTCTTTTCACGATTAATTTCTAATTTAATCCTGAGGAATTATATGATTTAAATGATATCATTTTCTTAAAAAGATTAAAATTTCTTGGGGACCTAGGAAATGGATAATTTTGTAATTGTTTCATGTGTACTTGGAAAGAGTATATTTTCTTGGTATATGTGTGTGTATATAAATAAACAAATACACACACGTGCATGTACAAGTGCATGCACACACACACTCTTATCTCCAAGCTTGGTGAACTTGGTGATTTTGTTGTTCAATCTTCTATATATATACCATTTTTTAAAAAGCTTGAACTATCAGTTTCTGATTGACCTGTGTTAAAAATCTCCCAAAATGATTTGGATGTGTCAATTTATGCTTGCAATTATGTCAGTTCTTTTAAAAAGCATATTTCAAACTGGTGTTAGGTATATACTGATTGATTGTTGTGTCTTCTTCTTCTACGGATTATTCTTGTTGTTATTATATAATGCTTCCCCTATACCCCTAACAATGATTTTTCCTTAAATTCTATTTTATCTGCTGTTACTGTTGTCACTCCAGCTTCCTTTTGGTTATTATTTGTAAGATATATTTTTTGATTCTTTATTTTAAAATTTTCTGTGTTTTGTTTTCAATGTGGTTCTTAAAAGCAGCAAAAAGCTGGGTTAAGAAAATCCAACCTAATAATATCTGTATTTTAATAAGGATCTATTATTAGTTCTACTATATTTATTTTAATACCTAATATTTTTGTACTTTTTTTGCTTTCTGCTTAAGTTCTTTTCTTTTTGTTGACTCTTATTTTTTCCTCCTTTTCTGCCTTTGACTGAATTAAAGCATTTTCTATATTTCTTTTTATTCTTTATTCTTTGCTGGTTTGGAAGCTCTATATTTTATTTCTCTTCTGTTAGTAATTACTCATAAATTTATAATGTGTGTACTTTATATGTATGTATATATGTATGTATTTATATGTGCACATATACATATATATTTGTTTTTACAAATTATATGTTATAGCGTTTTTCTGAATATCAGAAGGACTTTTGTGATTCATTTTATACCTTTTCCCTTTTTGATTTTGTTGACCAGTGTCTTATAACTAAATAAAATAAAAACTCACAAATATTAGTTATAATTTTTTTATAGCTAATAACTCAGTTTACTAGCATGCTTTGACAATTTCTTTGTTCGCCATTTGATGTTGCCTTGACCAGTCTCCTGGGATCTCAGTCTAGTAGCATCTAATAGTATCGGCTGGTTGAATTTTCCACCCAGTGGTCACATTTGGAGTTTTCACAGATCCGGTCACCAAGACCTTTAACTTGTGTTTGAACTTGTTGATTGCTTTTTGATTTTATTTCTAAGATATTTTGTCTATTACAGCTCTGTGCTTGGAATAAAATGTTAGCATCAACATGTGAATGTTCTATGTCATCTTGAGCAGAATCCACTGCTGTCTAATTTGAACATGCTTGCTGGGTAGTGCTAACTCTGCTTGGAGGGCAGTAAACAGGCAAAATAGCAAATCTCAGACACATTAAAAAGGAGAGAAAATGTGAATGGCCTGGTTCTTTAGCACTTAAGTGGATCATCTCACTAATAGGGACAGTTTTTCTTTCTTTCTTTCTTTTTTCACCTGGACTTTGTTTCTCCCTACTGCTGCTTTCAGTATTTAAGGCTAGATTCGACCATTTTGATTAATCAGAACCACCATATTAAAGGAATTTTCTACTTTGGTTACAAAGAAAGCAATCAAGGATAAGCCTTGAAAATCTCACGTAATTAATCACTTCTCTTCTTTACTGTTCTCTCTCCTTAAAAGTGTTTTGTAAAATAATCATCTATATTAACGGAACATCTTTCAAAAGAGAGGAAATGAAAGAATATCAATTTATATTCTAATACTAAATATCATGAAACATTTTACTATCTTACTCAGGGAACCATCTCAAACTATTGAAACTCATCTTTTAATTCACACTTTTTTTTGGATATCTTTATCTATTGCCTCACATAATAACAGAAATGTACTTGTCCTAACAGCTACTGACTTCCATTTCAGCATCAGCAAATTCGATAACATCCCAGTGAAGGATTGCAATAGCACATGGTTTGACCTTGCTTTATGAATTATACGTGCTCTATATAATGAGATGTAAAATGAGTATTTGTGTATTTAATTATGACGTTAATTTTTATTATAACTTCAGAGATGTGTGCCTAAAAAATTGACTCCAACACCAATAAAAACCCACACATAAGAATCTGAATAATCAGGTCAATGAGCAAGATACATTTGTCAAAGTATTGCCTGAGAGCATTTATTTCTCCTTTCAACACCTGTAAGAAGTTAGTCAGATGGATAATTAGGCTATATAATCTTTACACATTTGCTTATTTAAAAAGACCACTCAGTTAATGTACTTTTCTATTGGGAGTTCTTTGTGGCTAATGGGACTTGGAAGTGTAAGCTTTACCCTGGTAAAGTCTTTGATTTCAGACAAACATCTTTGAAGGACTTTTAGACCACTGAAGCCAAGCAAAAGATGACCAGAATCAAGGAGCTGTGAATTCTCAAATTGCAATAATCCTGTTATCATTGAGTTTATAGCCTCAAAAACTGAAAATCATGTCTGACTAACAGACAACTTCTCCCCATAGTTAATTTCAAAAGCTCAGAGAACTGTTGGCTTGGTGATTGAAACTGGAAGGGCATGTTTGCTGATGGACTCATCTAAAAATAGTTCTATACTTCACCCACAGTGTGGGTTTGACTTCTGGTCAGAGACCTTGAAGAGGAGAGAAAGAGATTTGTCCTTCTCTAATGTTTTTCAAAAAGTTAATACTAGATTTATCTGAAATATGTAAGGTGCCAGGCAGACATTAGCCTCTTCAAGTTACCTTAATTTTCTGTATTTTGTATGTGTGTTTTAAGAGGAGGAAGTAGTGCAAAGAGGATGTTGGATAGAGGTTTGAGTTAACTGTCTCAAATCCTGGGTTGAGACTATGTCGCAATTACCTATCTTCCATTTAATTAATTGCTATAATGTGGAAGTGACTGTGGTCGGCCTTGGGATGATACTAGTTGTGCAAGACAAAGTCTCTGGCTTCAGGCAAAACCAATGTCTTGAGCTGGAGTGAGTATGAAGGAGCCTGAGGGATAGATAGTGGGGAGAAGGACCTACCATGCTCTTACAACCTGTAGAAAAACATACTTTTCCGTGTACCCTATATTTAAGACCAATTATATATGTATAGTGGAGACTGGATTTCTTCAGTGTTGGGCCCACCTGTAAGACGCTATGGGGATAAGAATTGGAACATGAACATTGCTTATGAAATCATCACTGGTAAGATACCATTTTGATGCATTGGTGTAAGTTCTCTGGCCTGCATGGACACTTTATTTTTTAGGATCAAAATTTTGGTGCCCAAAATGAGTAACATCAGCTAAGTGGTCTCCTTTTCAGAATTGTCTAAACAAGGAGTATGGCTTTGTTTTTTTTCTGAGGAAGATTCGCCCTGAGCTAACATCTGCTGCCAATCTTTCTCTTTTCATATGTGAGCCACCACCACAGCATGGCCACTGATACATGAGTGGTGTAGGTCTGCGCCTGGGAACCGAACCCAGGCTGCTGAAGCGGAGCGTGCTGAACTTAACCAGTAGGCCATGGGGCTGGCCCAAGTAGTATGGCATTTTTGTTGTTATAAATGAATTTCTTATTTCTGGAGCTGTTTGAGCAACAACTGGATATCCATCAAGGATGCTATAGAGAAGATTTTAGCATAAATGAATTTTTGGGTTAGATCACTTGTCATTGAATCATCTATGAACCACATTCCTCTTCATCTTCATCGTGGACTGCTAGCTTTGAAACCATAGAGAGCTCTAACCAATTCAGGTCACATGTAGGTGATAGAGTACAACTTGCAGTTCTCATTCTTTGCTCCTACCCCAAACCCTCATACCCTAGAATATTCTCTTTTGAGCCACTTAAATCTCTCACCTAGACTACTACTCCAGCCTCAAGCGGTGCTCCTTGCCTCCATTCCTTGCATCCAGTCCCCACATAGCAGGCAGAATTACCTTCAAAACATGTAACTCATTCCTCTCCTCCGTGTCAAAACTTTAATGCCTTCCTCTTACACTTGGATTAAAATGCAAACTTCTTACCATGGTCTAGAATAAGAGGCAGCACACTCTTTCTGTAAAGGGCCAGAAGATAGTAAATATTTTAGGTTTTGAGAGTCAAGAACACATTATGTAGGTACTTATATAACGATTTAAAATGTAAACCTTTAAAAATATAAAAAAAGCCTTCTTAGCCGGCAGACCTCAAAACCAGGCAGCACTCCAGATCTGGCCTGTGGGCAATAGTTTGCTGGCCCTTGGTTAGAAGGTTCCTACTTCTTAGACTTATCTCCTAATATTTCCCTCTTACTCACTATCTCCGGATATGCTAGGCTTTTTCGTCTGATTCTCAAACGTTGCAAGCTCGCTCTCATCTCAGGACTTTTGCACCTGCTAGTGTTTATGCTAAGGATGCCTTTTCTTGATTTTTTCATGTGTGCTTCTTCCTCATCATTTTGTTGCCTGTGAGATATCACCTTAATAGAGGGGCCTTCTCAGACAACTTTATCTGATGTTGCTCCCTCCTCCCAATCCAATTACTTTCTACCACATCATCCTGAATTATAGACATATATTCTTTACTGCCCTTTTCACTCTGAGAAATGATCTTGTTTATTACTATATTTACTGGTTTATTGTATTTTCTCCCACTAGAATACGACCAACATGAAAATAGAGACCTTATCTGTCTTATCCTCTAGATGATTTTGTTGAATTTGTGGTTTCCAGCTATGCCTATTACAATGCATCATTTCCTTGGACAACTGAAGTAGTCTACAACTCAAAATTCTGGATAATACATTGTTGGTTTGGGAGTATTAATCTCAAATATTTAAATTATAATAGCTTTTGCAGGTGCATTTCCTCACTCAGCATACATCATCCTTCGTACTTCAAAATGTACTTAGATTTAAATAACCACAGTAAATTACCCTTTTGGAAGGCCACTATTATGCCATAGCCATGTTTACACAATACCTAGTATCTTCAGGGCTTAATTTGTATCATATTTTATATAGTACCTTTAACCGTTGCTATTCATATTTTGGATTAACCATCCATCTGCCCTTCAGTTTTAAAAGGTATTTCTTTGTTTTTCCTGAATCTTATGCATGTATGTGTTTGTGTGCGTGTCTGTGTGTTCAATATAAAGTTTTGGCAAAGTGTTTCCAAGGATTTATCCAGGTATAGATTTGTCAGATAAAAATTTGGAGAGCAATGAAGGGGACTGGATAAATGTTGCTCTCTCCAATATTCGTGAGACACAAATTTCATGTTTAATTCAAAAAGGAAGATATACAGTACACAGAGACACATGTATAAGAATGTTTATTCTTGATTGATTATGATAGCAAAAATCTGTAAAAAATCCCAAATGTCTATTACTAAGGGATTGTTTATATAATTATGGTATGATTATATAATATAATAAATCAAAATGATGATATAGATCTATAGTATTAATGTGGAAAAAAATACCCACTACATACTATTAAGGGAATAAATAAATTACACATAGTCCATCTACTATGATCCTGTTTTTGTCAAAAAAAAAAAAAAAGATACATAAGCACAAAGACATACGTTTATATAAATGGAAAAATATCTGAAAGTTTATACTTCTACTTTAGCATGTTGATAGTGATAATACTGGGCTTAGTGGTATTACTGATGATCTTTATTTTAATATTTTTTGTAACAGCCATTTATTACTTTTATTAATAGAAATAGTAAAGATATAAATATATGCTTATACATATTAATATATTTATATGAATAAAAAATGAAATATTCTGTGAATTAAGTCAAAATTTATGTTACCTGCTAGACACCCAGTTTTATTCTATTCCTATTTGGAAGGTATAGGATTGCTCTGTGGTTTGAGAAGGGATAAACTGGGAGTAATTTAGTCAATTTCATTAAACCCAATACCTAGCTTATGTAAGGAAGGAGATTCAAGTGTTTTAAAAAATTATGCTTGGCCCAGCATAGAGAAATATTCTAGTGGCTAAATTGAATTTCATTACTTATTTCTCCTATACTGTGGTCTCAGTGTACTTAAGAGTTATTCAGGCTGTGGTTTTGTTTTATATATTTATTAGTATCATGTTGAGTCACATCTACAAAAGTAGGTTACTGGATGAAGGTTCTCTCTTTGTCACTGTAATTCACTCTTTCTTGAACCTAACTATAATGCCTTTTCAATATAGTACATTGAATTGTGTCTCAGGAGAGGAATCTCTCTCTGATTTATACACACATCCATTTTTGTTGTCACTCAAATGCTGAAGTATCTATTGCTCCATTTCAGGCTTTATTAATCTTTTTTAAAAACTCCATTTCAGTGGAATTCTCTACTACATGCACATATAAATGGTATTGGATGCTTTATTCTCCTAGGAAGCATCTTCAGCAAGGTTAGAAGCCCTGAAGGGGATGAGGGAGGGGGGCAGTCAAATGCGGAAGAAGGAAGAGAGACAAAAATCCATAGTGACATGCTATATATTTTCCTGACCCTTACATTATATTGTATTATATTATATTTTTTACTTTCATGAACTTAGATTTTTATTCACCTTTCTTCACAACGTATTTCTATATAAATACGGTATTTTGAGATAGCAGTTTCTTTTATATCTTAATTAAAAGTCCCATTTTTGGTTTAGTCATTGTAGTAAAAATTTTGTATGTCTACTAGCCCTTCAGATATTAGAACACTCTTTCCTTTCATTAAAAATATAAATTTTTCCAGCCATTTGTGACAACATGGATGGACATTGAGGGTATTATGCAAAGTGAAATAAGTCAGAGGGAGAAGGTCAAATACTGTATGATTTCCCTCATTAAGTAGTAGATAATAACAACAACAAACAAACACATAGAGACAGAGATTGGATTGATGGTTACTAGAGGGGCAAGGGGGAGGGAGGAGGGCGAAAGGGATAATTCGGCACATATGTGTGGTGATGGGTTGTAATTAGTATTTGGGTGGTGAACATGATGTAATCTATACATCTACATCTATACAATCTATAGAAATAGAAGTATAATGATGTACACCTAAAATTTATACAATGTTATAAACCAATAAACAAAAAATTAAAATAAATAAATAAAAATATAAATTTGAGTTAATTGATTTCCTTCTTTGCTCTTAAAGAGAGTGAAAGCTGCTTATTTTGACGAGAAGAATAAACAAGTTTATATGTTGCTAGAAATATCTTGTGCAACTGAAAACAGACACTTTCTTTTTAAGTTAAAAGCCTGGTTTTATTGAGTTAAAAGGGGAGAGGGAGAAGGAGGAGCAAGGGAGTGGGGAGAGAATCTGAAAATGTCTGAGGAATGAGAAAGGAGGAGGAAGAAGGAACAAGCACAACATAGGTTAACGTGTGTTTTCTGGCAGAGACCGAGGTTGGTCTTAACTTCTCAAGAGGCAGAATTAATCTCTTCTGAGCCATCATTGGGCGGCTGTTAATTAAATGATACCACATCTTCTTATCTTCAGACTTTCATAGCTCTACAGCTAAGTGCTGAACTTGCTTTTTCAACAGATAAGATTTTCCTTTGGCAGCTACCTGTAATGTTCGATGAAAGCTTAACGCTTCAACTGCTTTCAAGTTCTCTTTTTATTCACTTGCCAAGCAAATAAAAGTTGCTTAATTTTGCTGACTAAAATTAGTTAAGCAGTAATAGGAAAGATTGGGAGCTATCTTCTGACTCTCTACTTTTTCCAGATTTAAAGGGGTAAGATATTAAATGTTGTAGGTTATTTTGCAGGAATTTCCAAGCCAGAGCCTCTTGATGCTCACACTTTTTGGATGATTACACTTTTTTGGATTGTTTCTATTTCTGTCTGATTGGCTTTTTATTTAATTTTGCCATTTTCCCTATTTCCTCTCCTGCACTGGAGCCAGCCTCATGGATTTAGAAAATGTGGTACTTGACAATATTAGTGTGTAATTCACTAACAGGTCATCCTGTGACTTGGGAAATCCTATCTTCTCCAAGCTTGAGCCACTGATGCTCCAGATAAGCTCCATGGTTTCCTCTGAATGTCTAGAATTTTGTGTGGGACCCCAGCCACAGGCATGGAAGGCATTTAGTCACTTAGGAGGAAGAAGTAATGAAAATGCAAAATGGCTCTGCTTGCTTCCTTTTTGTTTAGTTGAGAATTTGGAATCCACACTCAGGGATGTTCTCATCCCTGAGTTATTTTTAATCATTGTTATTTTTAAATACAATGACCTTGAAGACTCTACAATATGTTCTTATAGTTATCTTTGCATCATCTTGGCTAAGAAACCCATGAAATACTGGGTGAGGTCCGAAGCAGCCTGGATTCTCTGCTGTGTACATCCTGCTGTAGAGGCTTTTATTGTGATTTCTTTTTCTTTTTTTTTTCACATTCTCCAAAACTGTCTTTGTGGTTTTTCACCTGAATTTTTGTGCATTCTCTCATGCTATTGTCTTATCCTTTGCTTCAGTAAATTCCTTACCCAGGATGTTTTTATTCTAGGATATTTTGTTTCAAGCAGTCAGTTTACGTCTAGCAGCTTTATTGGGGCCTACACACGTATGCAGCTCATGCTTGCTGGCCCGTGTCCTCTTTGAAATCAGAGCTTTGTATGGTAGACCCACACACACACTCTTCACTGTAATTAAGGCACATCGTAATAAGTGATACTCTAGGTAAAGTCTTGGAGCAGGGGAGATTAATTTGGATTGAGGAGAAGAAAAGAAATCCAGCAACTAATATTTTTTACACTTTCATTCTGGTAAGATATCGGTGTTAAACCTGAAGAAATAAGTTTTCTACTACAAAAGTTTCCTTCTTTCAGAGAGATTATATTGTAGGACACAGACACAGAAACCATCACAAATCAAGGCAGGAGATAACAAAGTCAAAATCAATAGTGGAGGCAAGAATGGTTGGAAGACTTGAGAGAAGGGGGGATGTAAGTCAGGGAAGCCTTCGTAGAAGGTTTGGGCTCTTAAGGGTGGATTCAAATAGAGAGGGAGGATAAGGGGATGATTTGAACCAAGTGAAAAGTGAATGCATTACTGTAGATTGGTAAGAAAATCAGTGAAGATAGAATATTCCTTCATTCTGATTTAAAATTCCCTCAGAAAAAATGCAGGAGGGATCTAGAAAAGCTTGTTTGTGCTTCCAAAATAAAAGCGTATGAGAAAACTATGTCCTTTTTCAGGTTCCTTACTTGAGACTCGTTAAGTTAGCGTTCTCAGCTCAAATTCTGCACAAGAGAGAATCTACCTGCTAACTCGGGTCTGCAGCATGAGGTGGTCTTTTGCTGATGGACAAAAGGTATTTTCTTGCACGGATTTGTTTTTCAGATGATGGCTTTTGGCCATCTGACTCCTAGTTTTTTTGAGGTTATGCATCGCAAATGGTTTGCAACCAGGGCATTCCACTTAACTGCCTGGGTCACATTGATCAGGGCTGGAAGGAGAGAAAGGAGTGTGTGTTTTTATAAGGCATCCACCATTTGTAACAGCATTGTGGGGTTTACTGAGAAAGAATG